>NW_012123376.1:9099078-9139429 GCF_000951035.1 Colobus angolensis palliatus | reverse complement strand
TTGCTTTGGGGTTATACCTGATGTAAATGACGAGTTGATGGGTGCTGATGAGTTAATGGGTGCAGCACACCAACATGGCACGAGTATACATATGTAACAAACCTGCACGTTATGCGCATGTACCCTAGAACTTAAAGTATAATAATAATAATAAATAATAATAAAATGAACAGTGATTTTTAAAAGTAAAATCTTTAAATTGTATGTCCATACTAAAAATTTAAGAGTTAAATTACCCACATCTATGGGAACTATGTATTGGTTCATCACTAGGAGTTTAGATTCTGAAGTTAAACCACCTGAGTTATATTTCACACCCACCCCCACCACCCTCACACACACACATTTTATTGACCTTGAACAAGTTACTAGGTTGGTGCAAAAGTTATTGTGGATTTTGCCATTACTTTTAATAAGTTACTCTATACTTGGGTTTTTTGACAACCAATGGCTTATACTAATTTGTCTTAGCATTAGTATAGAATTAGTATAGCACAACAAAATGAATTAGTATAGCACTACAAAATGAGAATATATTAAAGTTCTTTTCTTGGTCTGCTAAGAAACATGACAAAATACTGTAAACTAGGCGGCTTAAAAAAACAGAAATTTAATTCTTATAGCTCTAGAGGCTGGGAAGTCCAATATCAAGGTGTCAGGCAATCTGGTTTCTAGTAAAGGTTCCCTTCCTACCTTGCAGACACAGATGCTTTTTCCCTGCGTCTTCATATGGCCTTTCCTCTGATTGTGGGTATGAAGAGAGAGCTCTGGTCTCTCTTCTTCTTCTTCTTATAAGGACTTTAATTCTATCAGTTCATGGCTCTACCCGTATATCCTCATTTAACCTTAATTACTGCCATAAAGGCCCTATCTCCAAATAGTCACACTGGGGGTCAAGGCTTCAACACATCTTTCTACAACGTAGTAATAGTAGTCCTTAATCCTCAAGCAATAGTAGCTCTATATGTTGACAACTATTATAATATTGATGATGATGATGACAATGATGATAATGATAATGTTGCTCACTCACTAACATCCCTGGGAAGAGGGACATCTTCCCAGAAAGTGTCATTCAGTTATGTTATCTGTTAGACAATGACTTATTATTTTCCCTCCCAGTCTGTTGATGCAAGTATTATCAATCATCCTCTTCTGATCTTAGTTTCTCTCTTCTGGTTCTACTTAAACCCCATAAAAGTAAAGCATTTAATGACCAAATTATCAGTTAAAAGAGAAAAAGAAAGTGTGAACAAGAAAGATACATATGTATAATCTCTCATTTTCCTCCTGAGAACTGGGGCTGAGAGGAGTAAGTTCTCCAAGACCAAATTCACAAGACCCCTTACCCCAAAATGGCGCCATTCTTACCAACTTCCTCTTCCTAATAGTGCGATCAAATATTTTATAGAAATTGTTTCTGACCTCTCTGAAATGCTGATTGCATTCACTTAGGTGTATTTGTAAGTAAAGTTTATTTGGTAACATTCACGTATAAACTTCATTTTCTTTTATGCTGTAAGTCACATGACTCAAGTAGAGGGTGTACCATACCATCTCTATGACAACTACTTGGGATACAGGTTACAAATACAGATTCCTGAACTCCATAGCAAATCTACTTGATCAGACTATCAGGAGGTGATGTCCACATATCTATACATTTTTTTAACAATAGCATCCTTATGTGATTTTTATTTACACTAAAATTTGAGACACAGCAAAAGCAGAAGGAAAAAAGAGGAAAAGAGAAGAACAGAAATAGTAAGAAATTTGAGAAACTTGTTTATTTTCATTAACAGCACTAAATACTCTAATTATTGATGCAATCTGAACATTAGAGATAAGAATATAAATTATAACTTTAAAATCTGTAGAATTATTTTCTCCAAAAGAGTACAGAAATGGTCAAAAACAACAAATGATGGTTATTAAAAAAGTTAGTTTACCAGTCAAAATCTGAAGTCAGTAGCAATAATAATAATAATAATAAAAGATACTAGTTAGGTAGTATCTGATTCTAAGAGGATCTAAAGAGTGCTAAAATCACTAGGAATCTTTCTGGTCTCCATTCCTTATTCTCAGCTACTTCACTCTTTCCAAATTTCAGATCTCATTGTTTCCTTCTTTTCACCCTCTCCTGCCCCTAAGTTTCTGGAGTCCCATCCATTTCCTTTCTCAGACCTCCAGCAATGCCTTTGATCTGGAGGACTCTCCATACCTGCTGTTTGTCAAGTGAATGTGAGCTCCTAATCAATTGCACTAGGGATATATATTTTTAGCATTTCAACTAGGAACTATGTTTTCTCAAGGAAACATTGTTGTAGAAGGTGTTTCCAAAAGTGCTATTGGTGTTCTTTTTCCAGTGCAGTTTCACTATGAGATAAATGGGCTTAGAGGGGCTGATTTAGGACATGACCTGATGTGTTTATATAGAAAATTTCAAAAAGACTTCCTTACAAATAAATCTTGGGATAATGACCGATTCATAAATCATTTCCTTTTTTTCTTTTCAGGAGACAGGGTCTTGCTATGTCACTCAGACTGGACTTGAACTCCTGGGCTCAAGCAATCATCCTGCCTCAGCATACTGACTAGCTGGGACTATAGGCACATTCCACCACACCCAGCTATGAATCACTTTTAATGAAAATATACATTGAGAAAACTATGAAACCATTTAAATGATGTAAATTGGAGAAAAATATAACCTCACAAAATATACAAAGAGGAAAATATTATTTTACATTTCAATAGCATATTCAAAGATGTGAGGTAAAGCTTTGAACATGAGATTCAAAAATCAAAGCAGCGCTAAAACGTAAAATGCTGTTCTTTTAGCCACTAACATTGCTCTATTGTGAATAAATGAGGATTGTACTGCTTATAATGAGAAGTATAGCATAGTGGTTGGAGCTTTGAACTTTAACAGACATTAGTTCGAATCCTGGCTAGTCCACTTCTAGTTGTGTGACCTTAGTTTTACTTCTTTAAGCCTTTACTTTTCTTTGTCTGTAAAAGAGCAGTAAAGTCATGGTTGTTAAATGGATATAAAGTCCCTGATCTGCCATTTACTCAATAAATGCTTTCATCATTATATTTTATTATAAAATCATCTCTGTTCCATTGTTCTCCTAAATGGTTCTGAATAAAGAATCTTCATTGTTCATGGATTCCATATTCGTGAATGTATATACTTGCTAAAATTTGTAATGTCCAAATCAATATTCATAACATCTTGGCAGTTATTCACAGACATGTAAAGCTCTGAAAAATTTGAATCACGGATGCACATGTTCCCAGCTGAGGTTGAACAAGGCAATGCTGTTTCAGCTCTCATATTGTAAATAAGTGTCTTTTTTAATGTCTATTTAGTGCCACTTTTTTTTTTTTTTTGCATGGTTTTGCTTTTGCTGGTGATTTTGCCATTTGAAATAGACCCCAAACATGGTGCTGAAGTGCTGTTTAATGTTCCTAAGCACAAGAACTCTGTGATATGCCTTACAGAGGAAATGTGTTAGATAAGCTTTGTTCAGGCACGAGTTATAATGTTGTTGGCCAGGAGTTCAATGTTAGTGAATCAACAGCATGTGTGAAATAAGGTGTCTTTAAACAGAAACACATATAAAACAAGGGTATGTATTGATTGATATATGGAAATGTAATCAGAGTTTTCCAGGAACCTAACCCTTTATTTCCCCTAGGAGCAACTTTTCAGAATTCACAAATACAGAGTTTGAGGTGACTTTATAGAACATAACTACTGCATATAACAAGACCTGAATGCATTCCTTTCTAAATGGAAATATAAACACAGAGTTTGAAAATTTAGGTAACATTAAATTCCTCTTTCTTGTACTTCATAAGTAACGAAGTATGAGGAAATCATAAAAGGTGTAAAAGTGGGTTTGGCATTGTGCTACCAATGCTAATTGGAAGATGACTAGTTTGTGCTCTTGGATCATGTCCTTCTGATTCTATTGTATTTAACAATAATGTGAATTTGGTCCAGAAGAAAGATGCCATTTCTCTCATTCACTACAAAATGATAACATAAGATGAGAAATCAGCTCCAACCTTTGGCTTACAACTAGTATTTCAGAAATGAATAATGGATTACGGATTGCTGTGTTGCAATAATGTCTTGATTGATTGTTTCCTTAATATGTGCTGAGTGCTGACAAAGTGCAAATCTCCCAATCTGCTGTGATGGGACCACTGTTATTAAAGAGTACAATTATGCTTTTGGAGCCTTCATTCATATTCTGATTTTGCTACACTTTTCTTGAAGAAATATAAACAGTTCTCTAACTGACAAAGTACTGAAATATATAGTGAACATTTATTGAGCTATTATTCCAGACACTATGTTAAGGAGTATATTATATATACACATATATATACATGTACATACTCTCATAGCAAATCTATTAATTATGTGTTATTATTGTCCTTATTATCCCAACTTATTGTGAGTTAAGGAATTTGTGTAAAGTGAATGATTGATAAAGCTGGGAAGTCAAACCCTTGGATACTGTACTGGTCTACTGTGCTTTCTGTTCTTTTCACAGGGAATGATAATTTGTTGGTGTTTATATATGCATAAACATAAATGCTCATATATTATCTTCTTGTTAAAAATGAGACATTTTTATCATGGAAAAGATCTGTTGAAAGGATAAAACCTTAGAAATTCTATAAATGATTTCAAAATAAAAAGACATGAAGTCATGAATCTCAAAAAAATGAACATAGTTTACTAAGTTTTTTTGTAGAGAGACAAATAGAGAAATGTGGATTACTTGAATACATTATAGGTATAGGTTTTTACTTTAATAAATACTGTTTTACTTTCAGATTTTCTTCAGTCCTTTTACTTTCCACAATAATAAATAATTTACTAACTTCAATAATGAATATAAATAGAAACCTTAAAAAGTGATAGTGTTTTGATAATTTCTCACACATTGAAGCATGTTTGACAGATAATAGATTAGTTTAAACTAAAGGTTTTATTACCATCTTAGAGACTGTAAAAGAAGAATAAAATACACTACCCATCAAGGGGATATGAGAAAGTTGCAGGTAATCTCTTTTCAACTTATGAAAGCAATGGGAGTTCAAATGCATGTAAGACACTGAGCCTTACAGAATAAATATGAAACAAAGTAATAATTAGTTTCTCTGATCACTTGAAAATAGGTTATCAACCACAATAAATAACTTACTTTGAAAAAAATAGTTTATGCCTTGAAAGTATTTTTTGAAACCTGTAGCAACAATAACAGGAAGTTAATTTTCTCCCAGAGTTTTTTTAGACACAGGATATGTGTGTTTTCTTATTATCCTTCCTCTGAAAAATCATGAGTTCCCATTAAAATTTTTTATAAAAGGTTTATCCACCCTGTCCCTTTGATTAGCACTATTGCCAGAGGCCCACAAATTAGCAGGTGATGTAAGCCTGCCATGGCATTATAAAAATAAAACTTTTATTGTAAATATGGATTTTCAGTAACTGTCTTAGCATTAATATTAATGGTATCTTATGCCAGAGGTATGATATTCATCACTTAATCTCATTTATACTTACGTGCTTTCACCAAAATAGCGTTTCTACAATCATATACCCTAATAACCAGGTACAAGTCATTTTAGCTTGAAAAGGAATGGATTTACCTTGTAGGAGGGGCATACACTATTAAATTTTTTTCATATAAAAATAAAGTCTCTTAAAAAAACACATAATTGAGTATAAGGAATCTGTCTTTCCCTATATAATATTCAACATCTTAACCCATCAATCTCTTCACTTTAAAATAATTCTGTATTTTTTTAGTCTTTTTATTTTTTTCTTTAACTTTCTATTTTTCAAGAATTTAATCATTCCAATTAAATTTCTCTAGCCATGATGCTAAATTCTCTGCATCTGTCTTAAATTCTAAGGTCCCTGAATGTTAACAATATTTTACAGCAATGTCTTTGAAGAGGTCAGAGGCTATTGAGAGAGTTATGCTTTATTATAATTTCACAATGTGTGTTTCACGTTTGAAGTTCAAAGGACTCATTTGCCTTGGAGCAAATAAGCATTATTCCATTGGTACATTTGGTTTACTGAAATCCCTTAGAAAATAAATGAGCAGTCAAGAATTTTTTTTCATCTTACTGATTAGCAATAAGTGTGCAAAGGAGTGAGAGTGGAGAGGGTAAAGAAAAAGAATCTTAAGAAACAAGAAAGCAGTCTATGAAAATGCAGCTGCTCTACTTGTACATTGCAGAAAATTGGACTGCTAAAAGCAACAATGTCTAGAGGTCACCAGGAAACAAATACAGAACTTTATTCATATTGACCTATTGATACCCTAATATAAAGTACATACTTTGCATCAGAAGTTTAAACACTCATTCTTTATTTTGGTACTGTAGATTCATTTATTTTTTTTTTCTATGTATAATCCTCCCATTCTGACTAGATGAGTGATTTCAGATTGACAGGGAAATGAAATGTAGTACACATAAAAGCTTCACCGATCATTTTGTCCTATAATTATTTCTTTGGAAACATGATCCACACACTGAAAGTACAGCACCTTTTCCTCCCAACTCATAGACATACTGATACCATCTGCTCTATCACAGCAGTATCCCTAAAGCCTCAAAGTCAGGGACAAAACAAAAAAACAAGCACTCAATCATTGAGCTGCGTATCTTCTACCTTGCGCCCCATAACCCAGGAAGTACCCCACTATCAATGTGCTGGGATGACTAGACTCTGTGGAATCTTCCTTTCATCAGATTAGTTAATGTGCCTTTAAAATAGCATCCTTACTAAAATAAATAACACAATTAAATTACTAAAGTCACCTCTGCCTCTTCCCAAAGTTTAAACATTGTAAATTTATTCCACTTTTATTTGATTTGTTTTTTCTCTTTTGGTTCCTAGAGATTACACTCTGGAGAGTATGCCCTTAAATAACAAGCTCCATAAACCTGATAAAACAATAGGATAGTTATTTTCAAAAACTTACTGGAGTTTTCATTTTGTTTATTTTATCTAGAAATTAGTTTTAATCCTTACAAACTTTGCTTAAAATATGTCATTGTTCTTCTTGTGGTACAGATGAAATGTCCAAATTCATTAGATGACATACGAGGTTACAAGTGGCCTGTATTCGTGTCTTTTCAAATCTATCTTGTGCCATGTCCACACCTAACACCATTGTGCCAGCCACTTCGATTACTTACATTAAGCCTACACGCATTGCACATAATTTCTCTCTGTCATTTCCTAGCTTCTCCTTCTTCCTCCCCCTTTTTTTTTTCCCTGAATGTTCTTCTATATCTTAAGAATCAGTTCGGCCGGGCGCGGTGGCTCAAGCCTGTAATCCCAGCACTTTGGGAGGCCGAGACGGGCGGATCACGAGGTCAGGAGTTCGAGATCATCCTGGCGAACACGGTGAAACCCCGTCTTTACTAAAAAATACAAAAAACTAGCCGGGTGAGGTGGCGGGTGCCTGTAGTCCCAGCCACTCGGGAGGCTGAGGCAGGAGAATGGCGTGAACCCGGGAGGCGGAGTTTGCAGTGAGCTGAGATCAGGCCACTGCACTTCAGCCTGGGCGACAGAGCGAGACTCCGTCTCAAGAAAAAAAAAAAAAAAAAAAAAGAATCAGTTCAAATTGTAACATATCTTTGAAGCCATCTCTGCCCTGCCACCTTCATGTCATGGCGGCCGTGAGACAGTTTGCTAAGTATTTCTGAATATTCCCAGAAATCTCTATTTTATTAATATGAATCTAATAAAAATGTAATTGTAATAATTCCCACAAGTTGTAATTATTTGTTTACATGTCTGCCTCCTTGATTAGGTAACAACTCCTCATACGTCTATTGATATATATTTCACAGTGCTTAGAAGAATGTCTGGCTGACAATAGACACTTAAAGCTTCATAAGACCCCTTCTGTTCTCTCTCTGACTTCCTCTGATATCAATTTTATGATGTCTACAAAATCACCACATCATTTTATTTAATATTTTACAGTAATTATTGGTATAAATGTTTTGAGATGTTCAGTTCCCTGAATACGAGCTGCTTGAAAATATCTCGAAACAAAGACATTCATTTACATCTCTGTCCATGTCACCTTCTTGAACATGTAGACTTGATAAGTCATGATTTTTATAAAGAACAACAAACGGCTGTCATGTTAGTTTGTACATTTGAAAGTAGAAAATACAAGTAAAACTCTTTCTTCTCTGAATCACGAATCAGACCTTTCTATCTGCAGGACACTCGGGACTCTACTCCACCATTGTTAACATTTTCTTTTTGGTGTAGTAATAGGCAGTATGATTCTTCATTCCTTTCACTGTCATTTCCTCATATTAATTTCTATTAGTATTTGTGTTTGAACAAGAAGGGTGTTTGAAATGCCAACACTTAACCAACACTTCAACTTACACACAGTTCAAGGGTAAAATTTAGGTTAAGTTGATTAATTGTATTTATGCAAAATCTTATAAAAACTATCTTCGGGTTTTACAGTCACTATTTAAATGCTCACAGGAAAAGGAATTCTGCATGTGTTTTCAGGCACAAAAATCATTTGAGTGCAACTTTAGTGAAGAAATTTTGTGATTAAACCAGTATATAATACTGTTTCAAGTAAAGTAATATAAAGTAACCAAAGTTTAATGAAGTAATTTCTTCCTGTATCAATATTAATCTGAGTGTGAAGGCATTTCTAAATGCAAATTTTAAAATTATTTTGAGAAAATACAGTATAAGAGCAACTATATAATCCCTGAAGAAGGTACATGCGGAGAATCCATGCTGGTGTCATTGTCACATAATTATTGATTGTTTTGTAACCCTTTAAGGAAATGCACCCCTACTAATACAAAAGTTAACTTATTTGTAACCTAAGAAAGCACAAGCCATTTTAATGAAATGGATTTTCAAATTTTAAAAGTTTACAAACATCTGCACCCTAGATTTATTATGGCCTGCTGTATTTTTAGGTCCTTAGTCAGTCTTTTGCAGTACAAGGTAGATTGAGTTACAAAGAAGTACATAGGGAATTATGCAGTAGGCCAATCATTCAATGCTATGTAAATGAAATGAGGGTAATACACTCAAGGATCCCAGAGCAAATAAATCATATTTCCAAACAATGCCAATGTCTACTGCAGTCTAACAAAGCCTGTCTTGAGTGGCATCTGTTTTTGGCTAGGGACAAAAAGGAGAATCTTCTCACTCCTAACCTCCAGCTATGTGAATGAACCCACAGTCCATAAGACCTTGCTCTACCTAAAGCTATATAAGCATTTGCAGCAGCTTCTGGAAAGATGCCACTTCTGTGCTTTATTGGCTGGGGGAGGGTAGGGGTGGCATGGGGGGAGCTACTACCTTTGTCCCAAGGTTCAGCTTGCTGGTGAGCATAGCTGACACCAGTTTCTGGCCCCAATTTTATAGGAAACTAATATAAGGAGGCATTGTGGGAGGCTCCTGTCAGTGCCACCACACTTGATCTGTAAAGACATGGAAAAATTCAAATTCCAAAGCTGTCAGCTTGCAAACTTTCAGCAAAGAGAAAAGCCTCACTTTAAGAATGTAAACAAGGACAGTGAAGGTCTTGCTATCTAAAGATATCAGCATGCAAGAAGTGCTCTGGCAGCTTGAACACGCTGAGGCAGTGGCAAACCCCAGCGCCCTGTTGTGAGACTGAGCCTACCTTAGAGACTCATGGCACTATCTTCTTCCTGCTAAGTACTTTACCTGTGATTGCAACGGCAGATTCTTCAAAAGAGCGAAACAGAGGTCTGACTCTTTAGAAGCAACAGCAGTCTCTCTGAAAGAAGCAGTTTGGCATTTCCAGGGGAAAGGTCATTTCTTTACACCTCTGAAGAGGATAGATAACAATAATAGAAAGAATATCAGGCATGAAAAGCCATATTTTCCTAGACCCCTAAAGGAAATCATGACACAGCTGTGAAGCTGGTACTATGAGCCAATGCACTAATTTATCCCACTTGAGTGCATTGACTTTCCTCTTCTGTGAACTGGCATCCCAGCTGGGAAAAGAAATGTTTACTGAGACTTGCTGAATTGTATTTACAGATCTAGTGGCTTCTTCTAAGTTGCAAAGAAGAGGTATCTCTAATGTTGGTAAGATATGGGGTGGTGTGAAAATCACCCAAACGTACTTGAAAGATAGTACTCTTGTGACCCAAGGAAGGAAAATATTGAGTTAAGTGCGGCACTTCCAGTTCATCCAGCATAAATACCAGTGCCAAGGCAATCACATGGAGGGCCCTTGGGATACTGGGGTGATAAATCAGAACTTGGAAGGAAGCCTCCAAAATTACCCTGATTGCAGTGCCTAAGGAACAACTGATTGAGCCCTGTAGTAGAAACTTTTCCCCACCAGAAAACAGAGAAATATTTTGTCACACATTATCTAAAAGAGCTACATTGTTACAGACACTCCTATTCGATTATTTATATATCCTCTTTCTGGTAAATCTCATCTGATTCTCTCTCCTTTCTAAATGTCACGAGTTTTACTCTCCCACTGGCACTGATGTTAACATTTGAAGGGGAGAAATGTTGTACTTAAGTTTAATAGATTTCATATTTAATAATGTAGTCAATAAAGTCTGTCCACTTAATCAGTCAAAGGCTATTCCACTCTGGACAGTAAATGCCTCCAATGGGCTATGTTGCTTCCATTACATACAACTTAACCATTATTTTTAACTCTTAGAAAAATATTTTAATATTTCCAGAGCTTTACATGTCTATAAATAAATAAAATGGCACTGCTTTCAAAGAAATGAAATAGCGCCGACATTATACTTCATACACTACCATTAACAAAATCACAGGACAAAGAAAGAAATTCACATCTGTATTGAAGTGGACGATTTCAAGCTCTTGTGGAAAAAAAAATACTGTTATAAATTTTTATCTCCTCTCTTTTCTCTTGCAATCCCCATTTTATAAAAGAAGGACTGATGCAAAAGGGAGAACAAAATGAGAATTCCATAACCCAATTGTGGACTTTAACAGTCTCATTTGTTGTTTGTGTCACACTCAACTTACAGCAATATGCCATCATTAGTCATAGCAATATTATTCTAAACAATATCAGCAGCATGGCTCTATTACCTTTACATTAGCTTTGTAGTCGTTTAAATAATATTTTCTCAAACTTCAAATACTAATACCTAACAATCTTTGGAGAAAGGGATGGTGCATGTCTAAGCATTTCTTTTTCTTATCTTGGGGGTGTTCTATTAACTCAAAAGGAAGCGCATGCAAGAAGAATCACTGCAGAAATCTTCAGGTTAGCAAAGCATCTACTCGTGGCATATGTCTATAGTGTGTGGGTGTAGGGGGTTGTAAAGCATAATATGTCTAGCAATTTTCAGAATTGAGAAATTGAGAAAAATACTGTTTTGTTAACTGAGAACATATTTCCCTGTTATAGAGAAACAAAAAGAATTACATTCCCTGCATCACTGCTTATCACAGACTCCCATATTTTTCTGCTGTGTAGACAGCCTACACCCAAACGCCTGTTAAATTTAAAACTCTGACTTTAATTTGATATGGATAGATGTATTTTACTTTTGGTAGTTTTATAGTAGTGCAATGAAAATTAGTTGTTTATTCTTTATTAACTGTTTTTAAACTATCTGAAATGTAAACTGCTAAGAAAATGAAGTCCCTTTTTTCCTAATATACTGAATTTCAGTTGAGGGTCCCCTTCTCAAAAAGAATGACCCATGACTCATCATTGCTGTGTCTATCATTCTCAATTAATATGTATGTGCCACTTATTCTGTATATTTTCGTTTTAATAAACACCCCAGTAGAAAGAATAGTTATAAGGTAGAACAATTTTTAAAATAACAAAAGAAAAACTAAATATTGAAAAATGTATTCTATATTTTTTTGATATTTGGGAAAATAAAAATTTGTGTTTATTTTTAGCAGTCCATCACAGGTAAGAAATTCTTATCTGTACAATATTGTATTTGTCTTAACAGTGGAATGTTTGAAAGTCACATTTTCAAATACATAGCATTCTATTTCTTTAAAAAAGTTGATATCTTTTAAATATGTAAATATTTGTACTCAGAGGCTAATTTAAATGTACCACAGTGCTGCAGTAGTGTTAATAAACAAACAAAAGCAAACTATAAATAAAAACTGCTTAGATTTTAATTCTGGATCTCTCCTCTCTGGTAATGAAACTTTTAGAAAGTTGCCTAATCTCTCTGAACTTCAGTTTTCTCATCTGTAAAACAATGGAAATAATAGTAACTACCTCAAAATTTGATTTTGAGGATTAATTGAGACAATGCATGAAAAATGCACTTAGTATACTGCCTAGCAAATAATAAATGATCGTTAAGCAAATCCCAGAAAGTCAATTTATAAGTTTCAGTTGTTTAAATAAAACATATGATTAAGTACATTTTGAAACTGAATTGGTATAATACCAATTTTTGTTTGTTTGTTTTGTTTTGTTTTGTTGAGACGGAGTCTCGCTCTGTCACCCAGGCTGGAGTGCAGTGGCGTGATCTCGATCTCCTGACCTCGTGATTTGCCCACCTCTTTCAAGTTACTTCCAAAGTAAACTCTTGAATTGTGGTAGCTATAACAGAATTTATATGTAGTAACATTAAGCTGTCAAGTTTTTTGAAAATGCGCCCTTTTCTGTCTTTACAAGTAATTTGAATGAGAAATGTATATGGTCTGTGTAGAATTCAAGGCTATCCTTAAAGTTCGTTGTATCAAATTCATTAGTTTACCACACATTTTTATTTTTATTAAACTTTTCCGTTTCTATCCAAGAATAAATTGTGAATAGAAGTTGTGTGGCAGATTGCTTTATTATGGTGGGAGAAAAGTGAAACAAGAACATGAGAGAAGAAAAGGCGGGAATATATATGTGCACACAATATTTATCGACTGAGAATCACTTTAAACTGTTCATCACTCTGTGGGGGCAATATATGATGTTGGAGACAAAAATGTAAAACTTGCTCCGCCGTGCGCGGTGACTCACGCCTGTAATCCCAGCACTTTGGGAGGCTGAGGCCGGTGGATCACGAGGTCGGGAGATTGAGACCATCCTGACTAACACGGTGAAATCCTGTCTCTACTAAAAATACAAAAAAATTCGCCTGGAATGGTGGCAGGCGCTTGTGTATCTCCAGCTACTTGGAAGGCTGAGGCAGGAGAACGGCGTGAACTCGGGAAGTGGAGCTTGCAGTGAGCCGAGATCGCGCCACTCCACTCCAGCCTGGGGGACAGGGTGAGATTCAAAAAAAAAAAAAAAAACTTGCTCATGACTGGGCATAGTGGCATAGTGGTTCACACCTGTAATCCCAGCACTTTGGGAGGCTGAGGTAGGGGGATCACTTGAGGTCAAGAGTTCAAGACCAGCCTGGTCAACAATAGTGAAACCCCATCTTCACTACAAATACAAAAATTAGCCGACTTGTGTGGCAGGCACCTGTAGTCCCAGCTACTCAGGAAGCTGAGGTAGGAGAATCACTTGAAGCCAGGATACGGAGGTTGCAGTGAGGCCAAATTGTGCCACTGCACTCTAGCCTGAGAGACAGAGGGAGATTCTGTCTCAATAAAATAAAATAATAAAATAAAACAAAACTTGTTCACATGTATGTGGATATCATCATTTCACAGTAGAGAGATATATTTCTGACATTTCTGAAATCCAGTAAGTCTTATAAGAAAACACAATTCTTCTAAGACAGTGGCATATTATTACTGGAAAACCAAACACTAACTGTGGATGGTTTTTCAAATTGTTTATGTTAATGACCAAAGCAGTTTCTTGTGACGTGTTTTTTTTTTTTTTTTTCATTTAACAATTAATAGCACTGAGGGCTGGATTGCTCTTCCAGTTGTGTATTTTGAGCTTTTTATTTTTGAACTCACACAGAAAGAGCAAACTAAAAGACAAATGATCATTTTCTTGTTAGTGGTTATCTCTCAGACCCTAAGGATCCATTGCAAAGTAAGTGTTACTCACAGTTGGTCTTCATTTAAGTTAAAATCCCATTAAACTATTTCCCAGTTTCCACTGAGGCACATATCTAATGATTATTAATGTTCTCTCTGGTGATGTTTATGGATGCAGAAACAGGGAATAATTTGTCTCAATAAGGGAGACTAAGACTGTAGAATGATATTTGGGTATCTAAATATTTAAAATACCTAATTGCTTATCTCTAAGTAATATATCCTCCCTTTAGGGAGGCTGCAGAGTGTGATGTTGAGCTACTGAAAATTACATAATTTAATATTTTCATATGAACAATCAAATGCAAAAGATAAAGCAGAGGTGTGAATGTTTAATGAGAATAGTGTAAATTTATGACGTAAATAATTTTGTTGGGGTCAAGTATAGAATCTGATCCTACAAGTGTTATGAACTTCTTGAAAAAAATCCAGTTTTTATCGTTCTTCATTGTTTTTCATTTTCCTTTTAAAATCAAGCATAAAAAAGAACTCTGGTGCACAGGGATTTCTTCTCTGACTATCTTATCAAAAGTAGCTCTCTATCACCTCCACCTCTCACTGTATTCTATCCAGCTATCCTGCTTTATCTTTACATCACTTATTACTGACAAAAAATAATTTCTACACACACACACACACACACACACTTGTATTCTAGTAGAATACAAGCTGTTTCTTTACTGCTTCATGTCCGTCATCTGGTATTTTATTTAGTGGCTGTGCAAAACATATATGTTTAATGCATGAATAAGATGAAAGAAATAAAGAAACAGAAAAAGAAAAGAAAAGAAAGAAAGAAAGAAAGAAAGAAAGAAAGAAAGAAAGAAAGAAAGAAAGAAAGAAATAGAATCTGATCCTACAAGTGTTATGAACTTTTTGAAAAAAATCCAGTTTTTATCGTTCTTCATTGTTTTTCATTTTCCTTTTAAAATCAAGCATAAAAAGCCTCCTGTTCTTTTTGTAAGTTGATGGGCAAATTAATGTGGATTTCAATTAATTTCATTCTGATTAATTAAAAGCATACTTTATAGTATGTATTCATATAAATATAATTGGCAGATTGCTGAAATACATATTATTTAAATAATAAATTAGCTAAAATTAAAATCTCTCTAAATAAGTTTCCTAGACTGATTTACTGTCATAATATAAGTGATGAAATATAATGAGTGATTCAAATTTCACCGATATAAAATGACATCTGACAGTTAATACTGGGTTCCTGAAACTGCTGCTAAAATGTAATATGCAGTATAAATTTAGCATGGCTAAATTCAATACTAGTCTATGAAGATAACAGTACAACTGGGCAAATTAGGTAATTTTACCGTGACAAAATACTATAATTAGTTTTATAATCACATTTATTTACATGGTGAATTTCGATAACATTGACTAACTCATTTTCAAGTCTTCATCACATTTTTTATAGAAGATAATATACAATTATAATGAAATACTAGAATCATTTATAATCATTGGTGGTGGTTTTCATATTCTCATAGATATATTTACACAAATTTACCAATGTACTGTTGCATATTTTTAATAAATATTTGAGGAACATCAACCATGTGCAAGAACAATATTAAGAACGGTGAGAACAAAATGTGCTGGGCATTCTGTGCAATGTGTTCATACTATTTATCTGTCATCGTGGGAAGAACATCACAGACAGGAGTCCACAGTAAATAAAAATCAAAGAGAAATATTTTACCTGTGAAATTTGCCAGTGAAATAAATTTGCAGTAAAGCACAATGATTAAGAGACATATGACATAAAAGTATGGAAAGAGTAGATTGAATCCTAGTTGGTAAATTGCGTTCACTTGAACGCGAAGTTGGGAAAAATTAGTTGTATATCAGACTTAGTGAACAGATATTTATTGCATGCTTACCATTTGCCAGACACTCTGCTAGGAATTGTAGTTTTAAAACATGAGAAAAATATGATTATCTTTGAGTACCTTATAGACTAGCATGATAAATATACACTTAAGAACTGTATGTAATAAAGTAATATAAGCAAATGTGTTATGCTATGGGAAAAAAAATTACTAATTCATAGGTTTGGCTCAACTGACTATACAGTGAAATTCAGATTACATTAAACCACACAATATTTTAATTTATGAGTTTACTCAATGAAAATAACCATCCATTCTGTATCTTTTCTCAGTCCGACCTATAATTGTCAGTCATAGTTCCAGACTGCCTATAGTAAGATGTCCTTCATCACGGTTCCTGGTCCCTCACTGTGGGACACTTGAAGACGTGATTGAAAGGTGACAAAATTAAAGCTGAGTTTAACAATTAACAGTAGTAACAATAAAGAGTTTTAATAGTGTCCTTGGATTAAAAGAAACTTCATCATCATCATCATTGCCAAAACTGGCATTGCTTGAAGGCTTACCGTAGGCTAAATACTACTTGCATTATTTATTTTATTTTTGCAACCCTTCTAGGAAAGAAAACTGAAGCCCCTTTTTCTTTTCTCTTTGAAGAGAGATCAGTCAAATAAATTTCCTAAGGTTTTACATCAGAAGCAAGAGAATTGGGATTTAAACATCGATTTCTTAGATTATAAAGACTGGAATGTTCCCTTTTTAAATTGTCTGGTTTCCCACCTTTACTTTTTGCCCACATGCTGTTCTCTAATAGAACTATTTTGAATAATGATAATATTGCTGCAAAAAACCTGAGGACTTATTCTGTGTATCTATATGTTTAATTGTTATAAAAGAACTGTTAAAAATTAGACTGATTTTTTTTGCTAGACAAGTATGTGTTCATTCCACTTGAATTTGAGAAACCGCATCAACACCACCACGCCAACCCCTAGCACACAAACATATACACATTCCCTGTCACCCTTTTCTTACTTTGTTCACTACTATTTCCTTAGTAGCTGAAAGAGTGGGCTTAGACTAGAGAATCAAAAATATTTGGGGATGGAAGGAAAGAAGAGAAGTGAAGGTGAGAATGGGTCCATAAAGAGCAATCAAAGTCCAGTTCACACATGATACTCTTAAATTCCTCTTCACGCAGAGGAGAAATTGAGCATAAAGAATAAGAATAATAAGATGATCATGATGGTATATCGTAGTTAGTCCTTCTGTTACTTACCGTTTGTTACTTATCACTTTTTGTGATGGTTTTCTAATTCATCCTTCTGAATCAGGATAAGACATACTCTAATCCCTCTGTCCATATGCAGCCAGAGTGGTCTTCTACCATATATGTATGGTACTATCACTAACAGCTTAATGTTTACATTGTTTATATTTGTTATATGAGAAATATCTTGATCTACCCTTGTGCAAATTTTCAGACCTATTTCCTGGCATGCAGACAAAGTCAAATGTATTTTCTAGCCAATGCTATTTCATTTCCCCTGACAACAATTCTTATTCCCTTTGTCTGAAACATACTCTCCTAATTTCACTGCATAACAAACTTAACCTTCCAGGCATAGGCTGAAATTTATCTCTATGGAATACCTTCTCCAAGCCCCACAGTTAGAATGAGCCACAGTTCCTTTTATACATTCCTCTGGAATATTTGTAAAACTGCATTTTGATTATCTTAACATACCTATCTACTCCTAAGTAGTAGTAGACCTGTCTTACTACTACCGTAAGGCTTTGAGCTCTTACAGAATTGTTTGAAACAGCACTAGAGACTGAAGGGTCTCCATAAAGGACATATGACTAAATTATGAAAGTATATGCCAAATCTGAGGACAGTATCAAAATTAATGATGCTGCTGATATATTGTAGATCTTTGATTTCAATGTGGTGAAATATAGCTTTCATTATGTGCTGCAACTATGTTATTGCCAGATTTGGATGAGTATTCGTAAAAGTAATTTATTTTCATTGAGTTAGTGAGTCAATTCATAGGGCAACATAAGATTCTACTTTTTTTTCCCCTCAAGAATTTTCACATGCCCTTTTCAATTTTAATTTTGATGGATAAAGTTGAAACAATTTTACTATATCTGGCTGTGCCCATGTCTTCGGCACACATATAGCAAGGATACAATGTTTGGAGAAGCATTAAGCATACAGTAATTCTTTACAAAATCATACAGTCCTGGGAAAAAGAGCATAATAAGTTAAAAAGTTTAAAAACAGCATGAAGAAAATTTATTAACATTTAATAAAGGCTTTTCTCTTTACAATAAATCATTTCCTGTATTTATTCTCTTAAAACATTATTTCATATTTTTCATATTATATTCTTCAGTGAGGACAACTGAATGTAAAACTAAAAAATCAATGCGATATTTTAACGCAGATATCCCATAGATCAAATTCTGTGGGATTCAACTTGCAACTCTTTGAAATTAAATAGATGTGCTCAAATATATTGGTTAATTAAATCTCCTCTACTTCTCCCTCTAATTATATATATACTCAAAGATTGTGCTCTTCTGAAATCAGAAACATTTTTGAGAAACAATACCTGTAAACTTGGATTAAAATGTCTGAAAGGATGATGGCAATACACACACTAATCAAATATAAGATAGCTCACACCATTTAGCTATGAATGATGATAGGAAGAAGATAGTTTCTCATTTTTAATTTATAAGTCTAAAACTTGAGTTCTAATATCTAACCTCTTAATGTGTATATAGATGCATTTTTAAAAGTTACCTTTAAATATTATAAAGCATTCCTTTTCTCCCATTTATCCTGAAATACCTTACTTTGGCAAGAAAAAAAATAGTCAACCGAAGCTGTGTCTGAATAAGATCCTATTTTTGCTAGCAATATTCATGCGTCAGTCTATTTTGTTATTTTATGTTATAATTGCCTGCTATGAAATGTCACCCTAATATCTATAAAAACATTTAAAATAAAAATTAAATTATAGGGGGAATGACATTTTTATATATTTAAAATATGCATAAGCTATTTTCTCTCTACTTCATCCTACATTTAAAGTATAAAATCTTAAGCATTCATAGGAGAAGTAATAGTGAATGTCAAACAGTCCAATTTATTTTTAAACATGAGAAATGCATTTCCAAGGACAAGAAACTCTTTACTTACCAAGTCAACCTGTTCCATCGTGGGCTTGATATTCTATTGTGGTTCTGCCTGTTTGAAAGATTTGTCTTTCAATGTGTCAAGTTTTTCTCCTAATCTCCCTGTACAGGTTCTATTTAATGTCATAAATGTGTTTACTACACTTCCTCAAGATGATTTTTTTTAATATTGAATGATACATGGACAAAACCTAGCTCCTCCCACACTCCCACTCCACTCCCCAGCTTCTCAAGCCTTCCCGTTTTCCAGATATACCATATTCCTGGTTGCCACAGGAAATGGGGCACAGATTGCTTTGCTCCAAGTTTTCCTCCTTTGTACACACTACACTCTAGATATGCGTCATTGAAAACTTGGTGCCCAGAATTGAATATAAAACTTTATATATGATCTGGCCAACCTGATTTAAGGTCAATCACATCATTAAATTTCATCTTTTCTTTTTTTTTCTTTTCTTTTTTTTTTTTTTTTGTTGTTGTTTGTTTGATATAGCATCTCACTCTGTTAGCCAGGCTAGAGTGAAGTGGCACAGGTATGACTCACTGAAGTCTGTGTCTCCTGAGCTCAAGTGATCCTCCCACTTCTACCTCCCAAGTAGCTGTGACTACAGGTGTGTGCCACCAGGCCCAGCTGATTTTTGTATTTTTAGTAGGGACAGTATTTCTCCATTAAACTTCTTAATATAGATTCTGGGCATTTCTTAATCTGATGTAAGAGAATATTATCATTTTCAGTAACAATGTAAACTTGCTGGATTGTAATAGATTATGACAAACTCAGCCCTGCAAATCTTAACATCGTATTTACTGAAAAGCTAGGTCAAAGACATTTTGTATTCACATTTTTCTTTCGCTCTAACTCATATTGAATATCACATATAAGACTGCTATTTTTTGTATTTTTATTGTAGTCACTTAAATATATTTTTACCCTGATTCTGTCATCTGCCTTATAGATTTTACTTTATACTATGTGCAGATATGATAAACATACATTATGGATCTTTACCAAAGTCAGTCAGTAATTAAAATAAGGCCAGGCTATACTAAAGGCAGGGCAGCTCTGTGCCCCCTAGTAAAATTTAGAACTCCTTTTTCTTTATATAGCTATCACACTGTAAAGATTACATTGAAAACTATGAGAAGTAAAGGAGATGAATGAGGATACACAAGGAAACATTTGGCATAAGATAGGTGCTCAGAAAATATACTTAGCATCATTATTTTGGGCCTAAAACAATACATAATTCTCATTTAACGAGATAAGATGCATTTCAGCTGGGCATCTGAAGGCTTGAAGGCTTCTCTAAACATCAAATCTTCTGTGAAATTGTTAAACTGTTTCAGACTTAAAATCCCATTAATTTTTTTCTCCATCAGAGTTTTGAGGTAAAAAGGCAGATAATACATTGTGTGTACAAAAGCAGCAGTGTGTGCGTGTGTGTGTGTGAAAGACAGAGAGAGAGAGAAAGAGAGAGAAAGAGATGTAGGAGGGGGAAGGAGGAGGAGATGAGAAGGTATCAGAATTTTGGTATCTTAGGGGAATTGACACTTCATAAATACATGAAATAAAAAAAATAGCTTCAAGCCACTAGCTAACATCTATTGTACCACCTACAGGGTCAGTATCAACATCTCCCCTAAAGGAGCTAGACTTGATTACGAAATTTTTTCAAATATGATGCCAGCGGCATTCAAACAGCAAGATGACTTTGATAATTCAAGTAGCATAATTCAAACACATGGCTCATGAATGAGGGATTACAATACCACAACCCACTGTGTAAAAATCTGGTTACAGAACTCTGTGTGTGTGAAAAATTAATTTCATATTAGATATAGATCCACATGTGTCTTCTAACAAATTATTTGGAATATTCAAGCATATGTTATGCCTATCTTCTTACGCACTGTGGTAGGAAACTGTGCATCCTACTGTTAGGTAAACATCAACATGTGTGGATATTCACTGAGTGCACATGATACCAGACACACAAAGCATACAAAGCACAGGGGTAAAGGGCTGCTTTAAACATTTTTCTTCTTTTCTACAAGAGTGAGTTTGGGCAGTTTCCATTCCAATGTCTATTTCAGTGAAAAGAACTGCACTATATATTTTTAAATGTCAACCAAGGAAAAATTCCCACTTACCAAAAGAATCACGTTTTACCCTGACTTTTCTATATAATCCCATATGTTTGTCATCTAGATTCTAAAAAGTAATCTTTCTTTAGTTTTACAGCTTACTGCTAACAATTTACAGTTGTTTACAAATGCTGAAGGGTGAAGAAACCCCAAATATCTATTCATACTGGAATGTATAGATTGTTAAAGTCAACAGTTTGGGAACTGGAATATATACGTGCCTTTTTCCCTAAATACTGTAAACACATGTTATGTGTCAGGCAGCATGCCAGGTCCTGAAGTCCTACCCTTCTCTTGAAAGATGGCCAATTCTAAATGCCTATGTTTTATAAAACGTTGAGTTTGGACTTTAAATTTAGACACTGCTGACCATCAAAACAACTCATCAAGACATTAAATATCTTCATTGCAAACTCGGCTATCCATTATGCCATCATACGAATGATAAATGCATTGATAAGTGTCTAGTCTGAATTACCACAATATTTAGTAGTTGATAAAGTTATTCATTAAAATATCATCATAACTTACTAAAACCAATGGCCAGAGTGGATTACACTTAGTACTATAAATTACAGTGAATAATATCCATCAAGAATAAGAGAGTAAAAAAGGAAAAAAAAAAAAAAAAAACTCAATTACTGTGTATCTGTCTTTCTCGGCGTAAACATAAGATCATAACTACAGATCAGATATTCAGTTACTGCTGATTAAGAATGAAAGTATGGTGTAACAAATAATCTTGCCATAAAAGGAGTAAGGTAAAAAAAATTACAAAACATCTTGTTTCACATTGTTAATTCAAATCTGATTTATTGACTCTAAATTAAAATACATATCTCTGCTCTTCAACATGTCCAAAAGACCAATGGAACTTATGTTTTAGTAGAATGAATTTGAGGACGTGTCTGTTTATCCAATGTCAGATATCATTTGATTTTTGTTTTTGCTTTGTAGACATGATCTTCATGGGCAATTTTAGGTTAAGTACAGTGTCTATAGCTTAATTCATAGTCAAAACTAAAAGTGAATCATGGAAAAATATATTATTATGTCACAGAAACTATTTTTGAAATCAGTAGAGAAAAGAGACTTCTAGAGTTTAAAATGCTTTAAACATCAGCAGGCAAAATACAATCGTACAGTAAAGAAAATTTGATAGATTCACAAATACTATTTTATTAATATGGTGATATTTTTCAATGTCTTAAAGTTACATATATCTTTGGAATATTGTCCAGGAATTCAGACAACTCTCACCACTTGATATTGTATCCCTCTCACATATGGTAAGGGTTTTACAATCCTACTATGAAAATAATACCTATCTCATAGATTTAACTGAGTAGATTAAATATGACAATGTATATGAAAGCTCCTGACAAGGTTTGATGTTCAATTAATCTTAACCAAATTGAAAAAAAAATGCATTAACTGAAAGACAGAAAAGTCAGTCTTTTAACCATCAAAAAATATATTTATATTTAAAATAATAAAAGAGACCACTGTATGCTATTTTTGAAAATTTAGCTTTCTATTATTTCTAATACTACACATGGTCTTCATGAACAATTTTAGGTCAAGGACAGTGTCCGTAGCCTAATTAGTAGTCAAAACTAAAAGTAAATCATGAAAAAATATATTATTATGTCAGAGAAATTATTAGAAATAGTATTAGAAATAATAAAGCAAAATTTAAAATATATATATATATAATGTGATTACCATTGGATTACTTTCTCTTCTAGAAGCTTTAGTGGGTTTTATTGCTATTATTTTTTAAACCTCAAATGTTCAAAGCTTCCCAAAGTACTTTTAAATTCAAGGAGAATGCTGAGTCATAAGTGGCCAAAGAACAAGAGAATATGAGCTTACATAAGCCTTGGAGTCACCAGCTTCAGTTAAACAGGCTTTTAGGGGTTTCCTCTGGGAAAATATGCAGGCATTCTGCCCATTCTGAGATTCAGAGATTTGTGAAAGCAATCAGATCATTTTTACTACAGTTTTTCCCTCTAGGCATCTTATAGTTAGTTTTATGTTTAAACCAACACCTCAGTCAAGGAACAACATCTTCATTGGACTGTACCTTTCAAGTACACAATGTCTGATGTTCATAGAGGAAGAAAATATTCTTCAACTCCTTAGAACCTACTTTTTTTTTTTCGTTTCTCTGGTGGGTGGCTCCTGCGAGTTAAAATACCTTATGTGGCACTGTATTCTTTTGAACTCAGTAAAAAATAGGGAACATTTCCTCACTTCAATGACTCCCACCAGCCCTTTCACCTTACTGTGTGCTTAAATTAACTTTTAGCTTGCTAAACACAGAACAAAAATTAGAGAAGACAAAACTTTTCATCTAATACTCTCTTTCCCTTGATCAGCATTTGACACCAGTCTTCAATCTAAGAGATTTTTAAAACCTTCATGAATGTCTTCACAGATAGTGAAAGATACAAAAATAATGACTGAGTTCTAAGGAAGAAAAAAGAAGATGCAAAGCATGAAACAGTGAGATGAGTAAAGGCAATCCAATTTATGAAGAGGCTAAATGTATGGGTCGTGGGACTAATTTTTTTATTATTATTATTTTATTTTATTTACTTATTTATTTTTTTGAGATGGAGTCTCACTCTGTCGCTCAGGCTGGAGTGTAGTGGCATGATCTAGGCTCACTGCAACCTCCGCCTCACTGGTTCCAGCGATTCTCCTGCCTCAGCCTCCTGAGCAGCTGGGATTACAGACGCCCACCACCACACCTGGCTAATTTTTGTATTTTTAGTAGAGACAAGGTTTCACCTCATTGGCCAGGGTAGCCTGGAACTCCTGACCTCAGGTGTTCAGCCTGCCTTGGACTCCCACAGTGCTGGGATTACAGGCATGAGGCACAGTGCCTGGCCGGGACTAATTATTAAAAAAGAAAAGGAAATCTTATATTTGGGCCTTGAACACCTGATTTTATCTTTAATGGAGAATGATGTTGGGTACCATCATGGAGACAGAAAATGAACACTTAAGTTGTAGCATCTTTGGACTTGAAAGTGGACTGTGAAATAGGTGCAAATTATACACTTAAAATAGACAAAGTGTAAGATAACTCTATTTATAAACAAAGGTATCTGCAAAGGAAAATCATTGGGAATTTGAGATTAAGGAGGAATCTTGGTGGGCTTAAAGTATAAAAAGCAGAGATCAAAAGGTAAAGGATGTGGCATAGGACAAGCAAGAACACCAGAAAGACAGCTTCAAGTGTTTTGTAAGGGTTCTTTTCTAATGGGTGGCCACTAACTGGGCAGTGCATCATGACCACAGTAAACAATTAAAGAAATGCATGCATCAATGTGAATAACCTATGATTATGATACACTGTCATTCAGCATAACAAGGAGGAGGTATCACTATAGAAACAGTAAAGCTCTTATGTGTGAAAGGTATGCTTCTTCTATGGAGTAGACAGTCATTTTGGAAAAACACTTAGCGCTCATTTAAAAAGAGTAGAGAGTCATACCTTATTCTTGAGTCAAATAAAAAAATCTATACATATGCACAATTATTAATTATATTTCCTTTATTTTGAATTTTGTCATGTAGAATAGTAGGAATTATTCCCACTTTCCAAACACTAGTGGAAGCATTCTCTAGGGTGGCAGAGAAACAAACAAATACAAATCTTAAGCTAATTTTACAACTGGCTACATAATTGCTTTGGCAACAGTCATAGACCAGTCTCTACTCTAAAATGTATTCATATATTGAAAATAGATGGTTAAGGAAAACAATATGCCTAGAATGAGGGAGCCTAGCAGAATAAATGTGATTGCTTTCCTTGTAGTCCCCGGTGGTTGGCTGTCATTTTTTTTCTTCTGTGAGATATACATACATACATACACATCACTACAGATGACATGATAGCTTTGGAAAAGAAACTAATGCACTTCCAAATATCACATAGCAATTTAGAATTAATTATGTGTAAATAGCACAAATATGAAAGAAGCACATTTCCTCACCTTGTTCATGTTAAAAAAAACCTCAACTAAAAGATATCTTTTAGAGCCAAAAAATGGCTCTACTCATTTTATCCAGACCTAGAGACGGGGAAAAAAAATGAAAGGAAATCTCAAAAACCCTTTTGTAAGACAACGCAACAAATGTCTAATTGAATGAAAAATCATTAAAATTAAATTTACAATAGGTTGAACAATTCCTAACACTATAAAATTAAAAAGCAGAACAGGAAATGAAATAAGACCTCCTTTTGATATCACTGACATATTTAAATAATTTAATTTGCTTGGCTTGAAGACAAAAAAAAAAAAAGAAAAAGCAGTTTATTACAAATGAATGCAAACAAATCCTGGAACCAAAACACAAACAGAAGGAATATAAGCAAATCCAAAAAGTGCTCCAGGGTACAGGACAAGAAAGCAGATGTTTTTATGGAAGGAAGAATAGCTGCAAAGCACTCAACTCAATGCATAGCTGCAGTGAATAGAACAAACAAGAGGCTGGCTGCATTGTGCTATTGAAGTACAAAAGAATAAATCAAAGTAAGTAGAATAATGATAAAACACTGGTTGGATTCATAGTACTTACTATATAACTAGTACTTTGTTAGGAAGCTATGGTGAGGGCATCACTTTTAATGTCCATGAGACACTAAACACAGCTGCCTAAAAAGCCCCTGGGTACAATCATCCTATGAAGTTCAAGCATAAGACATCATCATTTGTGAACAGCAACAACTTCAAAATAGATGAGAATTGATGACAGATGAGACAAGTGTCTTTCAAATGAGATAGTCTATTCTTAGTAATTGAAAACAGGCAATCATTAGCAGAAAGATTCTGAAACTTCATTGGTTTACAGAAAAATAGTAGAAAAACAAGTAATTACATTTCCGTATAGGAAAATAAGCTTAAATATAAAGGAAAAAAATCTAATTTATTCAAGTATCTTTCCCAGCCTCTATCAATTAATATTTTCTAGTCTCAATATGAATAATCTTAATTGACTTAAACTATCTCAAGTTCTGACCCCCTTCTAGGTCTATGCACGATAAGGGATTCTTAGCTGCAACATGAGAAGAATTAACTCACAGTGTATTTCATTGACACAATATAAATTAAGGCATAGAATGGGCACTAGGATCAAGGAACATATTAGGTTATTTCCTTTAACTTGTCATAATAATTCAAAAAATTAACCAGGGAGCAATTGCTTATTGCTTGAAAATTTCTGATGATATTGAGTATGATGTTGTGGTAACAATTGTAGGTTCTATAGTCACAATTCAAATCCCAACACCAATCCTGTTGTATGACCTTGGACAAATTACTACACCCTTTATACCTCAATAATCTCCTGTGTGAAAAATGAAAGGTGGTGATGATACATTTAGAGTTTTCAATGAGATAATTCAATAATTCATGCAAAGCATTTCAGATATACCTGACAATAATAGGTTGTCAACTAGTAGTAGTTAGACAGCCATCTATGTAATAGCGATCTAATAAATGCAGTTAACTGAACTATTAGTCAAATATTATAACTTACAGTTTTGATTTATGATTTAGGGAAGGTGGTTTTATATTAGTGTGTTAATCCGTTGTCATGCTGCTAATAAAAACATACCCAAGACTGGGAAATTTACAAAAGAAAGAGGTATAACTGGACTCACAGTTTCATGTGGCTGGGGAGGTCTCATAATCATAGCAGAAGGCAAGGAGGAGTAAGTCACATCTTACATGGATGGCGGCAGGCAAAGAGAGAGCTTGTGTAGGGCAACTCCCACTTTTTAAAACCATCAGATCTTGTGAGATCCATTCATTAGTAAGAGAACAGCACAGGAAAGACTCGCCCTCACAATTTAATAATCTCCCACTGGGTCCCCCCCACAACACGTGGGAATTGTGGGAGCTACAAGATGAGATTTGGTTGGGGACACCGAACCAAATCATATCATTCAATAATGGATATATATAATAATATATGATTCTGAAGCATATTACTTGAAGATATTTCACAAACTACAATTACAAAATCATTTAAAATGGATTATTGTACAAGATGTGGGAAAATAATATAAGTTTTCTAGAATTCTATTTCTGAAACTCCAGAATTATTTCCAATGCCTTCTATAAATATCTAATTTGTGTACATTCTTGAATTCATAGTCATAGAAATGGGGCAAAAGAAATAAAATAAGTGGGCATATGGAATTTGGGGAAGGAAATATCTCTAGTGGTATAGGGAGGTAGAACAGTAGAACTTTATAGGTTTGTCTAAGATAACCTTAAGCAACGCTTTAAAAATACATGACCTGTTCTTAATTTAGTAGTGACACTATTTTATGTATAAACTATTAAATCTGAGTATAACACAATCCTTTCTTTACTTTATGCTTGTGTAAATGTAACTTACTGTTGTATTGAATACTTGGGCTAACCAGCCAAGCCGCCAGATTCAAAAACAAGTCATGTTCTATTTTCGTGGAACACTGGTGTCTCAGAAGCTATATTTGTGGTAATGTCATCATTTCTGAAACTAACATTTATCTCATGTGCCATGGAGAAACTCTGGTTAACATTCTCAAAAACCTAAAAATATTCTACCCTTGTCTAAATTGAAACACTTGATTGTCATAATGTGCCTTTTATGTCCTTAATGAACTACTCCTCCATAAATAATATTTATTTGTGATGTCAGAATCGTGCCTCTTCCTCTCCAACACCAGGCAAATGATGCAACAAAACTTTATGCCACAGTTTTGCTCCTACTTTCTCCTTCCAGCTTAACTTAATTGTCCCTCTGTACCTTTCCAAATTTTCTTCCTCCATCAAAACTTGGCTCTGTTTTTCCATTCTTTTTTGTTTTGTTGACTTCTTGTTCCTGTACTCTAAATTGATTGTATTGATACTTTAATTCCATTCAATATAGCATATAATTGCCCTCAAAATGTCATATATGTAAGTATAACTTACCCCCAATCAAACTATCACTTTGATAAATTTAATACAAATTTAATTTTGTGTGCCATCCAAACATACTCACAAAGCAGTCACTCAATGGCAATGTGTTTGCTGGTTTAAATCCAAGGTATCAGCAACTACTTTTTTACTATGACACAAGTTAATGGGAAAGAAGCCCCTTTATAGGAGGATGTTTAAAAATATATAAATCTCGTGAAACAAAACTGTCATCCACAAAATACCTCAGTGCATAAGGTCTATCAGTCCACGTTATCTTAGTTGAAGATAAATAATACTGACCTCATGAAGTCCTCCACGTTTCTTCCATTTTATGATGTCACAATTCACAAACTCACAACTTCACACTATCTAGAGAATGACTTTCAAAGTCCTTATCATGATATTCAATGCCCTTCAGTGTTTAGATAAAATTAAATACTTTTTCTCATTTTTCTCATCTTTTATTTTCAACACATGCTGCACACATTCAGTCCAACCAGGGTTCTTCACCACCCCCTGAAGCCCTGGACAGACTTTGATTTATGCTTTTTCCTCTGCCTAGAAATCCCTTTATATATATCTACATCACCTCTAAGGCTCTGATCAAATACCACCTGCTCTACGAATGTTCAATTATTTCTAGAGGTGAAAATAATAATTTAACTCCTTTGTAAACCTTGAACACAGCTGTAAGTTACATAGAGACTAAGGCTGGGTTTTAACTCATTTTTCATTATGCTTACAGTGTCATAGGTGTGTTGCCAGATGTATAATCAGCACTAATGTGTGTGTGTGCATGTGTGTGCATGTGTGTGTGTGCGCGCATTTATTTGAAAGAATGTGTCCCAGTTTCAGGTATCCAATGAATCTAGAATACCTCGATCTCCCTTCCTCTAACAAAACAGCCATATTTCATTTGCCGACTGAAGATATTCTAACTCAGCCTTTCCCACATTGTGTTTCGTGGACTACCTGTCCTATTAAACACCCCTTGAAATAATGGTTCTAAGCACAACCATTTATTTAATGAGGGAATGCTCCTTTTATGAGAGAGTAATAATATACATTAGTTTATTAAAGGGGTAAAACAAAAGGCCTTTGAGAAAGAAACCTGCGGTTTTTAATATTTGCCTTTGTTACACTACGTTGTGGTCACTGTGTTAGGATTTTGTGTTGGCTTATTTGTCGCTGCTGCTTTTCCACAGAACACCTTCTCATTGGACATTGTTTGAGAAGTGCTCACTTTTCTCCTGCACACAACTGCATGCTTACACCTTAGTTCCTTCATTTCTAACCTGTTGTTCCCTACACCTTGAGCGTTTTTTGTTGTTGTTTTGTTTTGTTTTTGTTTTTGTTTTCTTGAGTCCAAGTCTCACTCTGTTGCCCAGGCTTGAGTGCAGCAGCACGATCTTGGCTCAGTGAAACCTCTGCCTCCTAGGTTCGAACGATTCTCCTGCCTCAGCCTCCTGAGTAGCTGGGACTACAGGCACACACCCCACCCAGCTAATTTTTGTATTTGTAGTTGAGATGGGGCTTCACTATGTTGGCCGGGCTGGGCTTGAACTCATGACTTTATGTGATCTGCCTGCCTCCGTCTCCCAAAGTGCTGGGATTGCAGGCATGAGCCACCATGCCTGGCCACTTTAAGCATTCTTGCTCTTAATTTCCCACCTACTGAATTTCTGGTCATTATTTAAGATAGTTCTTAAAATTCATCCACTACTGATTCTTCAACTTGGCCTCTCTCAGAATCCAGTTGTTTCTGTGTATTCCCATAGCATGTGTAATATAGTAAGTAGCACATCACTGTTAGAAATTTTAACTTTGTCTCTGATTCTTAATTTGTGTGAGTGTAATGTCCTGCACTCTCCAAGCCATCCAAAGTCTTTGCAGCATTGAAAGAATCTTGTGAGTTAGGATGATTTTCTGTGGATGTGTGTTGGGAAACTGAGTTGGTGGGGGTGACATTCATTTTGAAGGAGTAGAAGGTAAATGGAAAAATAGCATAACAAAAGGATTCCAAAGCAAGACGGGCTTTCCCACATTATAATATTTTTATTACCTAACATACTGAGAGTTGGCCAGATCATAAATGATTCTGTGGACTGACCAAGTTTACAGCATTTTAAGGTATTCAAATAGAAGACATACCTTTGAAGACGAAGAAAAGGAAAGAAAGGAGATACGTCAAATGAATGTAATTGATTTAAGTTTCATCTGCTTTTTCATCTACCAAAACATTACTGCATGAAAGAGAAATTTTCTTTATGATAAATTTAGGGAACTACAAAAAAAGACAAGTTACATACTGTGCCTCTCAAAAATATTTTTAAGCATTTATATTCTTATATTCTATTACTGCCTATCTCAGTAAGTCTTTACTACTTGAATATTATTTCTGATTTACAAATTCATATCAGCAATAAAATTGATTACAATTTCTCTCTCCTGATAGTATACTTCCTGTACCACAGTATACCCTGAATTTTTCCATCCTCTGCCCCTCACTTTTGCTATCTCATTTGCCTAGATGGTACTACTCCCATGATATCTTTTTTTTCCTGATTAAGCTCCAATCTTCTGATTAGCTCTCCTAGTATTCTCTGATGTTCTGCTCAAATCACACAACTTCCATGAGACACTCCTTGATATATCAGCCTAATTCTATCTCAACTTCCACTCTTCTCCCAACTTTTTGCCCTGTTGCAGCATGCAATGAAAACGTATGTGTAGGATCTGTCTCAAGCTCTAGAAAACATGAGTGTAGGAGTTAGGAATTCAATAAATACGTATCTCTAAAATGCCTAGGAAAATATCTATGTGTAGCAGTACATCAGCAATATGCTAGTACATGTATGTTAAATTGAAGAATAAAAGAATATACTTAATTAGCTGGGCTATTCTGTATTAAATGTACTTAGTTTTGAGCAATGATGATATAAAACAACAATTTATATTATATAAGATTTTTAAGATTTTGAATTCTTTATGAGAAAAAGAGAAAGAGTTCAAGTAACAATTGGGATTACGCATTTATATTGCCAAACCAGCTAATGTTCCAATTCACTAGCTGATGTTACTGAATTCTAAGATGCTTTTACTTTAATAAAGGCCTTTTAGTCTCCTACTTGGTAAAACTTAATTTCTCCTCTATATTTATTTTGAAACTTATAAGAATAAAACTTGAAATAGAATGGGAGAATTGCAATACCACTGATAGTAAATGGAGATATCTGCTGTGCTGCAAATACATCAGACCCAGAAAGAGCATATACTTCTTCTCATGAAACTGTTTTCTTTATCCAAAAACTAATTTGTATTTAAGGATGTCTCTGTTAGACTTTTCCTCTATTTTTTGCATATGTTTCATGCTCTACCCCATAGGATCCTCTGGTATTTTAATAAAATATCATATCTTTTCTCGTTAGTGAAGTCTCTTCAGCAGGAAAAGCTTTAACCATGGATCAATTTTCACACAATGTTTCAATGGAGAACATGAACTCAGGTACAGTAATCACACCTGACCTTCTTACTGTTTTTGTTCTGTTAATTCATTTGCCTTTGTTAGGTCATTAAACCTATAAAAGGGAATTCTCTGTTTAGCTCTGTTTTTTAAAGGGCAAAGAGGTCACTAAGCTCAATCTCTGATCTGTGTTTTTCAGAGTATAACTGACCAGTTTCCAAAAGGGTTAGCTCACCCTGAGGGGTTACAAAAAAGGAAGAGAAAATTGAGTGAAAGAAACGCCCCTTCTCTATTTACCTTCCAATCTCCCGCACAAAACAAGCAGAGTTAAAATCAGAAAGGGGGCTGTGAACATGAGTCTAGGCTACATAGGTGTGTTCCTCAGTGTCTGCAGCTGCAGCTTCTACTGTGAGCTTGCTGGAACTTGATTCTAAGTGGCTTTGAAAAGCCACTGAGGAGTTTGTGTTAGCCAGAGGCCACGAAAGCTGCCATCCACAGCTGAGTGATTCTCTGTTCAAATTGGGCTTATGCCCAATTTGAACAGAGAATCTGTTTTCTTCCTTCCAGTTTGAAAGGGTACATTTCTGTATGCACCCTCATTTGCACCCTCATTTGCAGGTGAACTGGGAACAATAATGTTCATCTATGAAAGAGATCATAATGCTAATTATTATAACTAGGTGTCAGTAAACAGCTAAGTAACAGTGTGATATGGACGTGTGTGGGTATCTGAAGAAGCAGGCATTCTAGCCCCTTCTTTAAAAGAAAGATATTTTTCAAAATTACTTAACATTAAAGAGCTAAATTCTTCAAATTATAAAGTGACACCAAACTATCTGAATATTCTACAATTCATGCACTCTGAGATACATATACCTTTATGATAGAATTGCCGTGTTTATTTAACATAGTCTTGAGGTAACTGAATACTCCCCAATGTCATTATTTCTTTTAACCTTTCTCTATTGTGCTCGCGCTCTCTCTCTAATAACCCACCAACAAATATAATAACACACACACACACACACACCGTGTATTTCTAGACAATTCATTACATTATTCCAGAAAATCTTCTAGCAATGCCCTTTTTTTTCTGGATTTGCAATTTTGGCACCACATCACCAAGTTCACATCCTGGACCATGCCTTCTATTAGTGAATGTCTGGGCAGTCTCCCAATAAAGCTGAGCAGCTTCAGTATCATTAGTGGGATGATGGTATTTCAGTTCCTCTTCCTTTCATTCCTCTTTAGTTTACTATCAGTGCCACTGAGCTTAATGAACCAAAACGCCTGCTTATGCATTAAAAACGGAGACGTGCATTCTGCCCTAGAAAAAAAAAATGCTACATTCTATTTTCTACAGCAGAGATTTTTTTTAACAAAGTAGGAAAGGAAACACAAGTATATTTGTATAATGTCGAGATGTTAGTAAAGGCATCGTGAAATTTTCAAAGAATGAGCTAATTTGCAACTATAGAGTGCCCTCATAAATAACATGCACTTATAACAATAATGAAATCATGAAAATATTATCAGTACTAGCTGCTGCTATACTTAAGCACTAGTTACGTTAGTATTAATACACTACTAATATCCAGAAGTGAATATTATGTAAGAATTATGTTATAGAATATTACTGAGATCTTCCATTCATATCTTTATTTCACATCATCTCTGGTATTGTAAATAAACTAGACACTAGTTTAGAAGTTAAAGCATACTCATATGGCTAAAGTTACTTAAAAAAACCTGATTGCAAAATGTTAATGTCATTTTTCCACATAACAAGGATATCGAAAAAAGTCTATTGTTACAAACCTAAAATTAGTAATATTGCTTTTAAATCAAGGGATGATCATATGTATAATGTGGATGATAAAGGTACATTGTTATACAAGTAGTTTTCTGAAATTTTGTCCCCATATTTTGTAGTTTTTGAAAAGTCACTCTATGATATATCAAATTACTGTGACATGGTTTTACTGAACTCAGCTTGCAAACACCTCTGGCTATTATGCTAATTCATTTTACTCACTTGCATCTCAGTGAGAGTGAAATGGGAAACTGGCTTCTCAAAATTGTCATTCTCATCAACTATATGTTCCCCAAACTTAGCTTTGTTGCACACTCAGAAAATGGACCACCGGCCAGGTCCAGTGGCTCATGCCTACGATAACAGCTCTTTGAGAGACCGAGCTGGGAGGATCACTTGAACCCAGGAATTCAAGACCAGCCTGGGAAACTTAGTGAGGCCTCATCTCTACAGAAAATATTAAAAACAAAAAATAGCTGGGTGTAGTAGCACAAACTTGTAGTCCCAGCTACTCGGGAAGCTGAGATGGGAGGATTGCTTGAGCCTGAGCCTAGGAAGTCAAGGCTACAGTGAGCCATGATCACGTCACTGCACTCCAGCCTGGGCGACAGAAGAAAATAAAATATAAATATATATATACACCAGCCTGTCTCAAAAAAAAAAAAAAGAAAGAAAAGAAAAGAAAAAATGAGAAAATGTTAAAAAGAGGAAAGAAAATGGGAAGGTAAATCACAGAAAAGTGATTTTTGAAGAGAAAGATGGGCCTTAGAAGAGTAGGCATATTTAAAATCAGCTGAGGCAAAGGGCAGAAAAGGCAGGGTTCAGAAAAAGGAGGCAGAGAACAGGAAAGACAATCTGAAAGTGTCTTGCAATTTTACTTCTTTCTTTTAGTAAACAAATTTTTATCTGCCTTTCTCTACCAAGAAATGCACTGCATAGAGCTTGTGAGCTTTCCCAACATTCAGAAACTCTTAAAAGCAGTCAGGGCTCCTCTTTACAGAAGCTGTGATTTTCTTACAATAATTTTCTATAATTGTGCCAAAGAGCTAAAAATAAAAATGACATAAGAAGTTTTGCCACAGTGAGAATCACAAGCTCAATTGTAGGACTGAGTCATCATCTTCAACTTTCAGGAAGATATATCCAGGTTAGGAAATTCACTGTGCTGATTGCCTTTCTCCTGCCTGAGCTGGTTGAGATATAAAGTCTAGGGTATGGTTATCAATAACTGCTAGGAACTCTGGCCATAATCGAGTAGATAGCTGTAAAGTACTATCGTATTGAGAAAGTAAATGTGGTAAGAACCGTAATAGGCTGAGGTTTATTGAGAAAGTCCTGATTACTGTGCAGACTGAGTACCTCTGATCCGAGGCCAAGGCCGCACAAAGCAGTTATAGAATTTATTGGGTCTTATTTAAACTAAACATATATCTAGCTTTCTACATTTTATTTCTCTTCATCACGTGGAAGAACATAATTTTTTTGGTTTATCACAAAACTTCTGTCTGTTTCATTCTTTAAGTCATTCATCACATATCTAAAGGTCACGAGCAAGCATCAGAGGGTAAGTATATATGCTAATTGATTGCTTCTATGGTTCTTATGCCTATGGGTGCTGGTAAATGAGCTTTTCATATTTTCAATGAAGTGACTCAAGTGGAGGAGAAACACTTGTGATTTATGTTAATAAGATACATAAAGTACACTGTTCCCCGGAGATCTTGGTTCCCGGCATCCCAAGCTCCTTGTCACTTACTCCATGGTGAAAATGAGAACTTTGCCCTCCGATTGCTACTACCAGGAAAGTACACACTCTCTGGTTGTAGAATTAAAATGAAACATTCAGCAGTATAGAGTCAAAATACAGAACCTCTCTTTTCTCTTTCTGCCACTGTACTATTGCATTTTGAGAAAGAGGCACAATTCAATAAAGCAAAGTTCACTCCTGCTGAGATGCTTTTTACCTGACTATGTACATCGCTTGTTGGTGAAAAAATAGGAAAATTGTCTCAATTCTGTGAAGCCATGTGGCTGCTGAGTTTGGGGATAGCATTTGGATATACTGATATATTGATTTAAATCAAATACATTTCTCTGGGTAACAGCTTCTTGCTCTTCTTAAACAATTCAATAAACAAAAAGATATGCAAGCAAACACATTTTATTATCTATAGCAACGATGGTGTCTGTTTTGAATTTCTTAGCAGAGCCTGGGTATCTGGGAATATATTAGGTTTGTAAATTATCATGTCACTAATGAAAGATGTTAGATGTTCTCTATATGGAAAAGAAAAAACTCATTCTCTAGGGTTATAATCTTACTTTTCTCTTCCTGCATAGCATCATTATTCTATTGCTCTTGTTCCCTGCCAATAATGACATCTTTCCTAGCTACACTTTTTAAATGTCAGGTTTATTGGGTTATGATTTGCATATAGTAAAATTCAACCTTTTAGGAGTAATTCTGAGTTCTGAAAAACACATGCAGTCATGGAACCTGACTAAGACACTCTTAACCTACTGCTCAGCTTGACTAAACCTTAGACAGACTTCTTCCTAACTGTAGACTTCTGAATTTTTTTTTTTTTTTGGTTAAGGCATTTACTTTGGAAAACTTGCAATTGTAAATTTTTTCTCTGCTCTTCTGAGAGGTTACTGATTGTCAGTTTTACAAACGAGGATGGTCTTTCTCAAGGACCTGGAAGCCATCCTTTTGAAATGAACTCATCAAGAAAGATAGCACCCCTATCTCCTAGTCTTAGTGGGAAGGCAAGAGCCGAACTTTGATATAAAGGCAATTAGCAAACTCAGATGGCCTAATCACATTGACCAATCTCTCACCTAATAGCCTCCAACATGTTTCCACTAGTTTAAGAGCTTAAAAACTCTCCTGCCTTTTGTTTCTACTGATCTCAGTTCCACCTCTCTCACCTATTGCAGTAGCCTTGAATAAAATCTCCCTTGTCTGTTTAACACTGTCAGTATAATTTTTCTTTCACAGACCACCACTACAATCAAGTTATAGAACATTTGTATTGCCTCAAAAACTTTCTCTGTGCCCCTTTGTATTTAATGCCTTCCTTCAATCCCAGTTCCTGGCAACCACCGATCTGATTTCTGTCCTTATCACTTTGCCTTTTCCAGAATGTCAAAGAAATAAAATCATGCAGCACGTAGCCTTCTGTGTCTGTTTTTATTTATTTATTGTTTTTACTTAGCACAATAGTGTTAAGTTCATCCATGTTATTACCTGGGTCAGTGGTTTCTTTTTACTGCTGCATAGTATTATATTGTATACTACCACTATTTGTTTATCTATTTTTCCAATCCATATCTTGAATATAAATTTGGCTGTCTTTATTGTATCAATACTTGTCTTATTTAAGATATTACTTATCATATTGTGTTTTCTAAATACATTCTTAATCAAGATTGGACTCACCAAAATGGTTCTTTCTTTTTCCTTTCCATGGCCTCAGCTGAAAGGCTTCTTATATAACTAGGCAGATAAATGGATGAACAAACCAACCACCACTTTAGAAAAATTACTAAACCTCCTGTGAAATTTTGGAAAAAATACATGTCTACAAATTGCTTAAAACTAAACAGTAATATAAGATTTGCTGAAATTTTATCCTAGCTGTTTGTTTTAGATAGATATTATGTCCTAAATACCTACTGAGTCAAAACTGAGATAATTTAGCCAGAAAGTGCATTTAAAAGTAGCTTGGCTTCCAGGGATAAATATGGAAATAATTATATACCAATAGAAGAATAGAAGAGTATTAGAGTATGAGATCAGTTTCAAAAAGTATAAACATCTTTCCCAACATTTGCTTTTTAAAAAACAGCATTTCTGCATGTGGGCTAAATTCATATATTAAGTATATTTTAAATGAGTGAACTTCCTGATTTTATAATTCACTATATACTCTACATGTATTATATATTTTTTTGTTTTGTTTTATGTTTTGTTTTGGTTTTTGTCTCATCTTTAGACCCCAGCACTGAATGGAATTATTTGAGAGAATGTGAGTCCTAGATATCAGGGCCCTGCACCTTCTGCAACTAGAAAACAGACTCTAAAACAGTTTGTGCTGGCATTCCTCTCACTTTTATTCCAATTTGAAGATGGAAATAAATGATGTGGCATATTAAAACTTGAAATATTATAATAAAGTATCAATTAAAGAATATTTTTCCTCACCTCTCGTAATACCCTATGAATCTAACTAGCTAGTTTTTAATAAAAGTGGCCACTGTGAATCTACTTACATTACGTGTGTGTGTGTATACTCCTTATTACGTATATGTGTATATATATACACACACATAATGTAAGTAGATATATACATATATAAGTAGTTTACCTTTACAAAATATACTTTAAACCATATAAAATGTACTTTTAATATGTTACAATTAATAGAATGTCCATAATAAGATGTCCATTTTATGAAAATTCAAGCTTTTATACATTACCTAACAATGAAGCTGGAGTGGCCTGACATCGAAAATTTAGCTACACGTGTGTCATTCTTCACTATAGAGCAGTTGTGCAATCATTTCAACATATCACAGCATTTGGGCTTTACTGCATTGTAAAGTGTTTAGAAACCAGAAAAATTATGTCTATCTTATTTTTTAAATTTTGGCATAAATGGAAAAAAAAATGATAAGACATGGAAGTCCTTTTAAAAAAAGATATTTTATAAAGGGAAACAATACCAAAACCAGGAAGGCATTAGACTGTGTAAGAAAGTCTTCGGGCTTCTGCTATTTGAATGAAATACATTTGAAAATAATATGCTGGACATATATTATTGAAGATTATATCTAAAATACAAGGTAGAAGCGGGGACTTTAAAAAATACCTTTACCTATTTCATAAGTGTGCAGATAATATGTACACATATATACAAGCACATCTTTGATATCATATATTCATGTCTTTTTAAATTTCTGATTTACATGTTGTTTAAAAATGGAGGATTAACTGTACTTAAATTTTAAGAGTCTTGATTATAATAGTAGAAAATCTGTTTAATCATATAGGGTCATTTATGACCTATGCCAGCATTCTCCAAAATAAGTTGTAGGGAATATGTGCTCTCTGAATATCATTTATAATCAAATAATTTTACAAGTGAGTGGGTTAAACAAATGTAAATAGATTAATTTATTTTAAGTTTATTAAATGCATGTTTATGTAAATCTGATTGTGAATCACCGGTTGAATCCATTGAGGATGAACCTTCTCAACTTCATTTAGACAAATAATCCATGAAACATATGTCAATAAATTCTGATTTAGGATTGGGATTTGGTTAAACAGAAGAGGTAACTGATGAAGTAAAACAGTATTGTATTACACTGTGAGTCAGAGGGCTGGTCTCCAATCCTGGGTCTGCTTCCATTTTTGTCAGAAGCCTTAGATTAGTGGCAAAGAGCATAGGTTCTCTGGGGTTTAATCCAGCACAGCCCTTTATCTGCTAAATGACTGTGCAGGTCATCTCTTGATGCCTTCACTTATTCAACTGTAAATAAGAAGCCATAGGAGATTTTACCTTTAATTTAATTAATACAATCAAGTGTTTTAAAGAAATATGTGATAAATAAGAAGTGGTAGCTAAGTATGAGCTATTTTTTTGTCAGTGGTTTTCAAACTTTGGACTTGGACTTACAATAATCAACCCACACTGAGATGCAGTAAAAACACACATGCACACAATAATATATACAACTAAAATAAAAGTTTAACTGAAATAATACTTTGCTATGCTATATGACATGCAGTCTAATATAACCTAACATTTTGTTTTCTCTTCTAATTTTTCACATGTTCCCGTTGTTTCCACATGCTATTCCATTCTAATCTATTTTTTTTCTATTCTATACAACCTATTCTATTCTACTTTCTTCCATTCCATTAAAAATTGTCCTCATCCTCAGGTTTCAAGACATTAATTTCACTGTATGACCTGCTGAACATCATTTAAACTCTGTCTTTAGTCCTTCTGTTCAATTGTCTCATAAAATTCATTAGTTATTTCATAAAATTTAAAAACAAAATTCTAATATTCAATTTCAAACTCCATCTCTGACCTGTGGAACGTGGATCTCCTGGTGGTTTTGGCCCCAGAATCTCTCTGTCTCTCTCGTGCATAAGTTTCTGTAGACATCAAATAATCTAGGTTTATTCTAATTCCAAAATTGAAGAAATAAATGACATTTAAAGAGAAGCTCGGCTGGGCGCGGTGGCTTATACCTGTAATCCCAGCGCTTTGAGAGGCCGAGGCGGGCAGATCACGAGGTCAGGAGATCGAGACCATCCTGGCTATTACGGTGAAACCCCGTCTCTACTAAAAATACAAAAAACTAGCCGGGCGAGGTGGCGGGCGCCTGTAGTCCCAGCTATACGGGAGGCTGAGGCAGGAGAATGGCGTGAACCCGGGAGACAGAGCTTGCAGTGAGCCGAGATCACACCACCACACTCCAGCCTGGGCGACAGAGTGAGACTCCGTCTCAATAAAAAAATAAAACAATAAAATAAAGAGAAGCTCATTGCTTACTTTATTCTTTTTAACGGTTTAATCTGTATTTAATATATGCACCATACACCTACATTCTGACATAAATACACTGTCTGAATTATCTAGACAAAAAAATTAAATTTAAATAATTTTCCTTAACAATTAGAATGATTGCATTATGCTTCCTATTTGTAAATAAGCTTTTAACATTTTTCAACTCAAAATTATATAAAATTGAAATATAAGCTAAAATCTAGTCAACCCTGAGATTATATAGCTTATGTGAGCTGCATGTTTTTTTTTTTTTTTTTTTTTT
>NW_012123376.1:8987785-9098844 GCF_000951035.1 Colobus angolensis palliatus | reverse complement strand
TGAGCCACCGCGCCCGGCCGCTGCATGTTTTTTTATTTCATGATCATAAATAAGTGTATCAGGCAATTTAAACAGATATAACATTCTTCTGCTATATCCAGACTTTTAGATACAGCAGAGCCAATGATAAGAATAGCTATAACTGAACCTCCATTTCTCCCAGAATTTGGTGAGACACCAAACAATACCTCAGAGCCTCTGATGTTATTATTACATGTGACTATAGAGTATGATAATATTACTTATATTTTACAAACTAATAAATATCCATTGCAAACATCCAAAAGTCTATTTTAAGTTTAAAATATCACGCACTATTAGGATTTGTAAAAAGTCTAATACATACATGCAATTAAAACTGTACCATAAAATATGAAGTTTTTTTTTTTTTTTTTTTTTTTTTTTTGCAAGGTCTTGCCCTGTTGCCCAGGCTGGAGTGCAGTGGCATAATCTCAGCTCACTACAACCTCTGACTCCCAGGTTCAAGCGATTCTTGTACCTCAGCCTCAGCCTCTCAAGTAGCTGGGATTAAAAGCATGCACCACCATGCGTGACAAATTTTTCTTTTTTTTAGTAGAGACAGGGTTTCACCATGTTGGCCAGGCTGGTCTGAAACTCCTGATCTGCCCGCCTTGGGCTTCCAAAGTGCTGAGATTACAGGCGTGAGCCGCCGCGCCCAGCCAGTATTAGGTATCTTATATTAAAAGATTATTTACAGTCAGTATTTTGGAATTAGAATAGGCATTTTATAATATGAAATGTTTATGTGAAAATATTTATTTAATTTGATTTGTCAATGTGTACTTCTAACCATAGGTACTTTTCATTAGATTTCCAGTTTATGTGGATAGTAGGTAAAATGGGATCTCACAGTTTTCAATCATCAATGACTGAAAAAAATTTCATTCATTATTACTTCAATATAAGCACACTTTTCTAAAAAGGAATAGTAACTTTATATTTTTAGTTTTCCCATGCCTACACCCTTCTCACATATATGTGGATGACTTTCACTCCTCTCAGATGTCTCCAATATCCTGAGATTTTTAGCATCCCAATATTATTCATGACCATGTTCTCTACAGTTGTTCAAATACAAGGCTTTCTGGCCAGATTTCACATTAGTATCTATGCACATGTGCAGAAACTTCTGAAAACTCCACACATCTACATTAATTTCATTAGCAAATGCTTGAGCAGCATTAATTACAAGTACATGCAACTTCCATGGATTTTAAAAGAACTTCCAAGGCAGCTGTATTTTCCTGTCACTCTCACAGTCTGATATTATTTATCATCATTTCATGTGTGGGTTCCACACTCATCCAACAGATATTGATTTACACCTTTTTTGTACTCTACATTTTAGTTGTTTTGTTATATCTTTAGGATCCTTCAGTGAAAGATACTATGGTTGTCATTTATCTGAAAGGCCCATTGCCCCCTCTCTTTGTGCTCCATTCTCTCCACGAACAGCTGCATCACAGCTGTCGTGCTGAATGGTAAAGATGTCTTTGGCTGATAAGCCCATGCCTATGGCACACAGAGCGGCTTCAAACAACTAATTAGCAGGAGCCGGGCCACAGCGAGGTTTGCTGCTGTCCATCAAGCCTGCAACCAACGCTGACACCATCAGCAAATCTGCCAAATGCGGCTCTTCCCGTGAATAAAACCAAGCCCACTTGTTTTGTGGTGATGAAAGAATTGGCAGAATGTGTTTAATAAAAAGTTAAAGAAGGTGATGACCAATCTTTATAGAGTGTTAAGTAATTGGAAAAATACTGAACTGGTGGAAAATTTGATAACTGATTTATACACGGGAATTCAACTAAAAATGTCTCCATGAATTTACAATGAAGCAATTCACAAGGCCACTCATATTGCTCAAGTACATTTGTTTAGCCTCAGGAAAACACCACAAATGTATGCTATTTTTAGTAATAAGTGACTTACAAAAATAATAGTAATAACAATCCTGCATGTCCTGTACATGTACTCCCGAACTTAAAGTATAATTTAAAAAATAATCTATGATCATATGTAAAATTGGATATTAACATTTACATACATATGCAACCATATACCAGATTTACATAATTATAAAATTGTTATGTATAATAATTTCTATAAAAATCAAAATCTATTTGTAGGAATGTATCTGTAAATATGCATATCTGCATTTACAATTATTTAAAAGTTTTAAAGCTGACTGTTGAACACACATTGAAAAACATTATATAGTCACTGTTCTTAATAACTAAAAATGTGTTTAGCTACTATACTAAGTAAGAATGCAAAGTTTAATAGTCACTGCAGCTTTAAATTTTGAACCACGTCTTAGATTGGAGCCAGGAAAAATGTCTGCATTGAGGAGACAAAGAGCCAGTGGAACTTTCCTTAAAATTTGTATGTCCTCTCCTGACATCTGGCCTTCACACAGGATTTAAGTAAAATTCTCATTTTTCTACCAACACACACTAACACATCACTCCTGAACATTCACCTTGTAAACTCCTTCAAGTCTTATTTTGACAATATACTTTTCCTGTGCTATGTTAAATTGCTCTTATGATGTGTTCTTCCTGCATCTTGAATATCTCTTATTTTAGCACTGCTTACACGTTATGGTAACATGTTGATATGAGTATACTCCTTTGGACTGTAATATCTGAAACACAAAGAACCACGTTTGTGTACACAAGTGATGTACTTGGCATGCGTAACATTGCCTCTGGTATACTTGCTGGATAAATATTTATGGAAGGAAGAAAGGAGGGAGGGAGGGAAGAAAGGAAGAGCGGGAGAGAAAAAAGGAGAGACAGATTAATACATGACTCAAAGACTGGATTCAGCATAATTATGAAAAAAGAGAGGTTGGATAATTTGTTTCCACTCCAAAGAAGTCTCAACTTTGTGTCTGAGCAAAAACAGAGGAAGGGATGTCTAGTACCCTATCCATGTTTACTTGATTTAAGGAACATACTGACGGCCCCGTTTACAAAATGAAACCAATTCACATCAGAAAGCAGAGAGATGTAGTACAGAGTTGATCAAATACATCTGTTTTTATATTTGCCTACATCCCTCTTAAAATTAACACAAAATTTTCTCAAGCATAAGTTCAATAGTCTGAAATAAACCAACAATCATGTTTCTAGAAAACTGTATTATACATAGGCATTAGTGTATGTAGCATTTCTATACTACTGTAGTATAAGTTCTTTAAATTCTTGGTAATTTCTTACAAATTCACATATGCTTATTCAGCAAGCAATAGGATCCTGTCAAATATTTTAATGAATTTTTTGAAAATATATCTCTATATAACACAAATTCCACATAACAGATCTATATTAAGTTCAAAGATTCCTAAATGCTATTTGGAATTGTAGCCAGAAATTGTCCTGTGATTTGTTGGAAATTATTTTCCATGTCAATCTTACCTAAAATGGCATAAGATCTTTGACTATTCCCAGTTGGGCATGTCAGGGCTTAACTCTAACAATTCTCCAATCCATGATGTATTTTATTTGTCATTTTTCTGAAGTGCAGTTTTGGAACCTTCATGGTAAAAGGGTGAAAAACTTCTTTATCTAGTGAGTGAGCCAAACTGATGCCCAACATGCTTTCTCTAATACTTGTCATATATGTAATGTTTCACAGTGACTGAGATGTAAAATATTGCTTATCATTTTTCTTAATTTATTGTACTTTGGAGAGTGATGTTACTAAAAATTTAAATATTTTAATATGTTAGGAGTTATTCCCAAAATATGTATGTATGTAAGTATGTAAATAACATGCACGTGTGTGTATATGTATCATTTACTACCCTTGGGGCTTTCCAAAAAGCTGTCCTTATGAAGAAGGAAAAAACTAGATTGTGAATTAATTTCGTGTTATTAGTAAATAGCTATTAACTGTACATAACTTTATTACTCTAAAATATAATGTAAAAATCTTCAGAGAATTATTGTAAAATGATTTACCTAATTATTTTAATTTTAAAGCTGATATCAACAGCAACACCTATTCTAAGGACTGGACATATTTATTTGTATACTTGTACATAATTATGTAAATGTACGTGGGTAATATGACTACATAATCATGAAGAACAAGAAAATACATGTATGTGGTATAATATTCATAATACAGCAATAACAAGAAAATATAGGTGTGTTGTATAATCTGCATACACTAAATCAGATTTAATGCATGAATATTTTCTTAAAAAGAAAATAAAAGACCAAGTAAGACAAAAGCAAAAGTGTTTTGGCTTTATATCTTTCATATTTTAATATTTAAAAGTAGCAGATAATGTTACCATGTTGCTCCTGCTCCATTTGGTATTATTTAAACAATAATGTTCTAGACTGTGTAACAAACTGAGCCCCATTGTCCTCTAGCTATCAGTGTGTCCTTGGTTGGTGATCTAGGCTCAAGATCACCTAGGCACCCATAACTTTATCTTAATGGGGAGGGAAATTAGACTTACCTTGAAGACAATTGTCTTGAATTAGGTAGCAAATGTGAAATACAAGACAGATAAAAATAGTTTAATACATTGTAGTTCTCCTCTCATGCACTCCTCTTACTCACCATTTGACATATTTTAATTTTATTAAATATTTCTGTCACATGACGTGATTGGCAATTTCATGAAACCAATGGTAATTTAACTTCTACTCATTTAATGAATCCAGCAAAACTTGTGTTATGAATTTACATAAAAGGTCAAAAATATGTTCCTTATCAAAATGGTTTTCTCAATTTTTCTGTGGAGATTTATAGCAGTGGCCCATCCTGGGATATCTTAATAAACCATCTGCACCCATGAATTTCATACTCACAACAACTGCCACATTTCCAAAGCCTAGAGGCTAAAATTCACACTTATTTTAAAACCCTTCCATCAATCTCCCTAGCTCTTAGAGCTAAGATTTCCATCTGACATTGATTTTCGGATTTCACCCCTAAAAGGGAGAAGTCTTATCTCAAAAATTCATACACTGAACGTTAAACCATTTTGTAAAATATTATTTAGCTCAAGCATCAAAAACAGTGACAGGGAACAGCTACTCATATTGAGATGCAGTCTTGTGTGAATTCCAATAACTATGAGACATTTTCCTACAGATTTCAGAATATAGACAACGAAAGCTCTGCTTGCATTATACACTGCTTCATGGGAAAAGGGAATGAAATATAATAGAAAAGAAATGACAATGAAATATGGATCAAAGGTGCTTATTAAAGGCAATATGCATTTATGGCATAAAAACAATGTGCACTTTTTTATGGCGGTGCTTTGATTTTAATCTTTGCAATGCTCTGTGTATCCAATGACAAAAGGTATGTCAGGGAGAGAAAACTTAAACATGACAGTTTAAATTCCACACCATTTTTAAAACCTAGTTTAAGAAAGAAATTCAAGTGTAAACTATTTCATTTAACATTTGCTTGGAAACTTTGTGTTTGAAGGTAAAGTCTTTAGATTACTCTGGGATCAGTAATTCTAGGATCTAATTCTAGTGCTATCACGAGCTAGCTCTGAGAGGTAGGGCAAGCTACTCAATGGCTCTTGTCTTCACTTTATGTTTCAGTAATATGTATAGGTAATCTCTGGTCCCTGACAATCAAATAGCCTGTGAGGTTTTTTGTTTGTTTGTTGTTACTTAGATAATATCATGGCATAGTTATCTTTGCAGTTTCTGAAGCCATGTGGCTGTGGCTATCTTCCAGCCCACTCATTCCTGTCTGTGTGCATTTGAGCAAATTATATCACCTCTCAGTGTGTCCTTTTCCCACCTGTAGAATAAGAATAATAATCATACCTACCTAGTGGGATTGCTGTCAGAATTAAATAAGCTATATTTCAACAATTCTAATATAAAAAAATCCCTTGTTTTTGCACATATTAAAACAGGACAAATGTTAAAGAAACCAAATACAAGCATTTGTCAGAGTTAAATTGGCAGCATTTTACCCTAGCAGTTCATAAAATTGTAACATATTTATACTCTAGTGGTAGATTAGAAGAAGTATTGTAATGCATATAATGTGCTTAGAATAGCAACTGGCACAAATTTTTCTCAATAGCTGATATAACATTTCTCTGTAAGTAAGCAATATTTCTTATATCTAAGTTAAGAGTGATAGGTTAATAATAAGCTAATAATAATTAAAAACTTGCTGGTCACATCATTCTTCGGTTTTATTATGTATCTAGTGTCATAGCATAAATTTAAGAATTTCATCCAGATTAGTCAGCATTCATTGACACTGAATATGACTCTATTTAACAGTATAGTTTTCTACAGTTAAATATTTGTGTGTGTTAAACAGAACAATCTTCTTTCTTTTTACTATATTAAGGTGATTAAAAGGGAGGGGAAATATAAATTGTGAAAAAATAAAAATTAGGGAACACCAGGCTTGGTATAGAATAAAATATAATGAAAAATAACATTGCAGATGCCAATTTTGTAGTTATAATAATCACCTTTCATTGTTAATTCTCAAGAATAATTAACACTAGATTAATAACCTTTAAAAAAGTGGTTACTAAAACTACCCATTTTATTATTGGTCTACAGATATTAAGCATTTATGCAGAAACCTTGTATCTTAGAATGTTTTTAAAAAAACTTGAAAGATGACATCACTTATCTCTTTTCTTCAAGTTTTATTTTATAAGAAATTTCAGATATTGTCTCTCTGAATTTAATAAAAAATGCATGTTAAAGAAATTAAATGTATTATGATCAAAAACAGTTTAAACTAACCAAGGATAAAATGTGATTGATGGGAGAATATACAAATACACTTCTTGAAACAGTCCCTAGCACAGAGTACAAGGTACTATTTAACACAGAAAGATATTTAACTGTAGAAAATTATGCTGTTAAGTATAAGTTGTCAATATCATCATCATTATTTAGTATCACAGATCATCAGGGATGGGTAGGGCCTTCCAGACAACATAGTTCAAAACCATTCAGAGAAAATGGGCCTGGAGCATGATGGTTAAATGAGAATTTATGCAATGAAAGATTTATAGAAATATTTTGCCTTCTTTGTTTATAAATAAACCATAGTAGATTTATTTTCACTGTTCTTTGACAAATCGTCTAATAATATAAATAAACATCATAACTCTAAATGTCATTTTTTTTTCTTCAAATTCCCTAGACTTTTAGTCAAACCCTGTACAAACTGTCTTCGTGTGCTTTGGACCTTATAAAATATCTAAGGGAGAAAAAAGTATGATTTATAGAAAATTATTTCAATTATATCTCATTTAAATTCTCTACAAAAAATAATGAAATCTTCAATAAATCATCTCACCTCCTTTGGTAATCAAAGGGATTTTCTGAGGAAGATGGTTTCTGAGGAGTATGGTTAATTCAATAAACACAAACAGAAAATGTTATAAAAATAAATATAATTCTTAGAAATCTGAAATCCACTTGGATCTTAATGACTTTCACAACATCCTGGGTAGGGTTTTATACTATTTATATTAATCTTCGCTTATGAAAAAGAAATTTCTCTGCCATCCAATTAGAACTATTGTGCTATTGTTGGTAATTAATGGGAACAATTTTATTGTCTTAGATAGTTTAAATGAACACAGTGAAGAGAAAAAATCAAAGGGTTAAAAACTATGGTTCTTCTCTCAATGTTCAAGTGATATAGGCTGTGGATAAAAAAAGAAAGAAAAATACAAAAAAGTATGTATACTGAAGTTTAGAAACACATTTCTAAGTATTCAGACCCATACAAAGTAAAAGAAATAGAATAAAAATATGCGAAGGAAAATTAGGGGATAGAGCTATTCAAAATATTATTCAATCCTCTTTCAACCTCCACTAATGTTTTATCCAAAAAGAAGTTGCTTTCTATATTAAGTCTCTATTAATCAAAGCAGTTTCTTCAATATACATTACCAGTGGGATTTTTGAAAATAATAGATTCCTTTAGATGGTAAAAGCAATAATTATTACAATTTTTTGTTTTTACTAAAAAGATTAAGAAAAGGTTTTAAGGGAATGGAGGGGACCTACGTTCTGTAAGAAAACAGAATACACACACAGGCACACACACATACGCACACACAGGCACACATACATACACACACACATACATTACCTCTCTTTCTACAATCTATATGTTACAGCTGTAAAAAAAATACGTGAAACAGTATGTATGTTTTAATACTCGTTAACTATTAAAACATAATTCTTTAAAAATGGGACTCTTCTTCCATTTCACAACAATGCAAAAATAGTTAACACGACTGAACTCTACACTTAAAAATGGTTCAGATAGTAAACTCCATGTCATGTGTTTTTTGCCACGACTTGAAAAAAAAAAAATACATGAAAGATAATAGATTTCTATACCCAGCCATAGTGGAATAATTGGCACTAGAAATGCCCTTCCAACATAAAAGAAAAAGATAAAAACAACTACGGATCTTCTACCTTTTAATGTGGATGAACTAACTTTTTTTAAAAAAGAAAGTAATGGCTTTTAAGTTTAAAAACACAGGGAAATAAAAGATCAAACTGACAAAATGTAGTAAAAAAAAGGAAAAGCTTCATTAAAATTCAAATTTAACCAGTCATATTAAGCAGCAATGTCTTTCTCATTTTCCTGAGTATGGGAGATGAATCGAATCAACCTTTCAAAATAGGTGTGCTTTTCTTTTAGTTCAATTAATAAATACGAATCAATCCAGAACATCTAGCTTTGAAAGAAAGTTGCTCATTACTTTCTTTAATAGGTAAAAATCAGTACTTTTCATTCCATGTTACTAACATTATGTTTAAGAGTTGGACCATTACTCAACAGAAAAATTATATATACATATATATATATATATTCCTGGATTTTTGTTCTAAAATTATTTACTTAAAATTATTTTCAAAAGCATTAGTATAAAAATGTGACCACAGAAGATGGGCAAAGAAAATAATACTAGTTAAGATAGAGTATTTAAAATTATGAAGAAAATGAAAATTTATCAGTACTAACATGGTCTCTATAGATATATGGCATACCTCATAATGGCTTTCTTCATTCTCCTGAATGTGGAAACCCGCGGAGCTGGGACATTTCTGAGGAGTGACAGGAATATTGTCACTTTTGCTGTGTGAGTTACACTGAAAGAGATTACCAAATAATTGTGACAAACTACTCCACATTTAGAGTGTCCATTGAGAGACATGGCTGTTTGCTATGAGCCTAATAATGGAATACCACTGGAGCTAACAAGGGTCCACACCCAGAGATACATGCATTAAGATTGAGTCTTTACCACAAAGACTTTTTAATTGTCCCCGGATAAACAAATTGTTAAAATGTTTTTACTAAAACTAGAGAAATATAAGATTCAGTAATTTTACTTTTACCTTTTTTAGACAATATTATTTATTACATTTATAACTTCAGTAGCTAAAGCTTATATGGTGCTATTTGGGTGAGATATTATTTAAGAGTTTGATACATATTACACACATATTAGCCTGTGACATAGATATTATTAACTACCTCCATTTACAGAAGAGGAGACTGAAGCATAATTCCTCCCCCCATAAAGTTATGCTGTTGCCTAGCCTTTCTGGAACCATTCCCCATATCCTTATCTACCACATGAACTGCCTTTTAAGTGATACATTTTAAATAGATAAAACTGAAAAAGCAGAAATTTAGGGTCTTAAAATACTAATGGACTTATTTCTGTACTAAATAGACAGCACTTTTAAAAAACAGGTTATCTAAAATAATTTACCTGGAAATTGATATGAATTATAGAACATAAGATATTACATTATGGCTTGGCCTTTCTCTGTGAACATATTAAAATGACAGTTTTCCATATTCCTCACACAAGTTTTTCATGTGAAAAGAAGACATTTTCCACTTCCTGTTTTCTTACTTCTTTTCTAAATCTTTAATTAGACTCAAGGAAGGAATATTTGTAAGTATTGCTGTTTGGCCATTTATTAAACATAACTTTGTAGGTTTTAAGGTTTCTACTTTGATAAAAATATATTGCTGTGCCTCCAGAAAAGGTTCATCATTATATATAACCTTTCTTCTTAAATAAAACTATTTCAGGACATTATGAGCAAAGAGACTGTTCTTTTCAAAACTAGTATGCCATGTTTCCTATTCATCGATTAAATGCTACCTTTACTAGCTCAAAGAAAAATCTGTTAGAAAAATACTGTTAGACATTTTTAAAAGCAAATGTGTTTCAGAATTTTACTAGGTCAAAGAAAAATCTGTTAGAAAATTACTGTTAGACATTTTTAAAAGCAAATGTTTTAGAATTTTAATATATTGTGTTCACTCTATTTTCATTTCAAGACCATCATTTTATGTATTTAAATATACATTACATTTTGAAGATATCAATCATCTCATTTATTTTCATTTGTTTAAAATAAATAGTTACGTGGCAATGAAGAAGGCATAACTTTAAATTCATATACCCATCACTATAAGCCTTTTAGCATGAAAACTTATTTTGTATCTGTTCTCTCTCTACAATTTAATTTTAACCCTATTCAAAACTTACCTCCTCTAGCAACTCTCTTCATACATCATTCAACAAATGTTGACTGCCATTTTAACCTGTTTTTAAGTAACTTTCATGTGTAATTTGTAAAATGTTCCCTTGCAAAATTAATTATTTGAATGTTCCTAAGTTTGTCTGAACAAATTCACTGTTAGCAACAAAGGCCTTTCCTCTCCACAGCAGCTTTTTTGGCATTCAAAAAAGAAAAAAAAAAAAAAAAAAAGAGCATAGACCTTAAAGCAGTTATTTTCATCTGTGATGTCCATAGACATTTTAATCATTCAATTCCTATCCCTAGCCTCTTATTCTATTCTGTTTGTTTGTTTGATAATCAGACATTTACTGAGTGCATGTTATGTGTCAAGATTGTACTGGATCATCAAAATATGGCATTTAATATCTGTAATACTCTCACGTTAGCCCTGAAACAATACATGAAAATAAATAACCGCCATGATGCGTAAACATGCCACCTTCAGACTGCTAAGGGACAGAGAAGGCATGCATAGACTCCCAGGTTAGACACATGAATAGAGAGTCTCAAGAGATGGACTGATGAGGGAATCATGGTTAGCACACATTTGAGACAAAAGGAACTGCACATGCAAAGGCCAAAAAACACGAATTCTCATGAGCCATGCATGAGTAATTTGATAGTAGTTCAAACATGAAGAATGTAAGGATTGATTTCAGAAGAAATAGAACCTATCAGTGCATTAAATTCAATAGTACAACATATAACAAGATGTTGTAGAATTGGACTTAATATAAAGGCCAACAGTGCCAAGAGTGAGCTTTAAAGGTCATTCTTTTTCTTCCAACTTTTCCAAGAAAATATGCAACATAACAAAATGAGTGCATTTGCAATATCATTGTGATGCCCAGTTAAGTCCTTCTATCCCTCAAGCCTCTCCTGTGTTTCATTCTGGAGCAGCTCTTGTTTTTGGAACAGTGAATGGCATCAAAGGAAAATTTTTAACTTACTCTTCTTTCCTTACTTTTTAAAATTGAGTCTTATGAGGTAAATTTCCTCTGCAAATTATAAATATATAACTCAGAGCAAAATAAAAAAGTAACACCGTAAACAATATTTTGAGATTAACTATTATAAATAGCCAAACTTTTAAGAAAAAAAATTCTTATGGGAAAAAATTTAATCACTATGAATCCTTCCTAACAAATGTCTACTTCTGGAAGAGTTGCAGCATTTTCTAAAAATAATATTTATTTTACAAGTCTCGGCTGGGTGCAATGGCTCACATCTGTAATCCTAGCAATTTGGGAGGTTGAGGTGGGCGGATCACCTGTGGTCAGGAGTTTGAAACCAGCCTGGTCAACACGGCAAAACTCCATCTAATGAAAATATAAAAATTAACTGGGTGTGGTGGTGCATGCCTGTAATCCTGGCTACTTAGGAGTCTGAGGCACGAGAATAGCTTGAACTCAGGAGGTTGAGGTTGCAGTGAGCCGAGATTACACCACTGCACTCCAGCCTGGGCGACAGAACGAGACTCTGTTTCAAAAAAAAAGAGAAAAAAACCTCTCAAGGTTCATCCAACCAAACAAGTTTACTGTTTGCCAAATTTAATATAAATGACTGCATATTGAATTATGGGTAAGATTGATTTGCTAAATCAGATTTATATCGGGGGATACATATGTAAATCAAACTTTCAATAATAACAATCATATTCAATGAAAATACATTTGTTTTATACTTTAAACCAGTTCTTTATTTTTCATCACCTATGACTGAAAGTCTGTATTGTAATATGTGGATAAATCTTGCCACTCCAAAACATCCATTGTAGTTCCTGGGAAAATTACCATTCACTACCTATAGAAATACTGGCTCAAAGTTTTCACATAATCAGGTATTTTTACTCTTTCATTTTTGACACAAATTTTCAAAAAAGAACTTCTAGCCATATTAAGAGAAAAATTATCAACAGTAGCAAAAACAACAAAGTTTTATGAAAGATTATTTTATGAAAAACACAGCTGTTTTCTTTGCTAAAAAGAGGGTTCTTTACATTTTCCACTCAACTGTAATGCAGTAGCAATGTTTAATATTATTTATTATTCTATTACTACTCCTACCTTCTTACAAAATCAAAGTTGTTTACTAAAAATCAATAGCACTTTCATAAAAGTTTTGCAGTCATTATAGAGGCAATAGTTTTGTACTTTTGTGCTATAGGTTTCATTAAATAACAATTCCATTTATTTAAAAACTCCCACTGAAAATGTTATTCCTACCCATTTTAATAAACTAAGGATTCTTTTCATGAAGAATTCTAAAACAGAATATTTGTTTAATCATTCAAAAGAAATTCATATTTGCAGAAATGAATCTACTTTAAATAATAGTCTAAACTTAGTGTCTTCAACTTCTCTCTATCCATTTTTTTAGAGATCCGCATGTATTAGGTTTCAAGCACGCCCATTCCACTGAAATGGCCCTACTACAATCACCTATGATTTACACATTATTAATTCAAATGGCAATTCTCAGTTCTTATCTAATGCAACACAACTGAGTACTACCTCTTGTTTCATTTATGTACTAGCCTTCAAGGACGCTATACACTCATGGCTTTCTTCTGCTCTCTCTCTGGAATCATGTAACTGTTTCAAAATTGTCAAAATTGAAAGGACTAGAGAGGATGAAACTGAGTACTTCCTCAGAAAGTGTTTTCTTCAGTGGAGTCAGTTTAGCAAATGCACCCATATTGAACAGGTTCTGATTCCAAAATATTTTCTCAGACACAGGAAAAACCCATAAGAAGATAAGAAAAGAGCTCTTAGAACACCTCCAATCATTCTTTCATCAAAGCATGTATCTTTATACTTATATCTAGAAACTAATAAAATTTATATTTTAAGAAACCTACATTACAGTACAGATTCTTATTCTTTCTGAAAAATTGTTCTAATCATTTAGTATCCTGAAATTTATTCTGGCCCAAATAAGGAAATCTTGAGCCTATACCCACAGCCTTTGCTTTAATGTTTTCTATGTACCTTCTTTTTTTGCTTATTTTTGTTATCTTTAAACATAACTAGAAAATTGAGCTAAAATGCTCATCAAACTTTATTGAACAAATCAGTGTTCAGCTGCAGTGACACATATTTTGATTTAAAATGAAAATGTCATATGACAAATTTTAAAACTGAATGTTATATAAATGCCTAATCAAATCATAGAAATGTAGATGGCTATAATTCATATTAATTTCAAAGTAGGGATTGCTTATGTGAAATAAGAAAAATAGGCAGACCATAAAAGGATATGAAGGAAATGTTAACTGTATCTATAGTATCCAGAGAGTCTGTTTTTTAATTGTTTCTTTTTTTGCCTCTCTTCTTTAAAAAAAAACTTTTTTTCTTTAAAACTTTGAGACAGAGATCAATGCACAAAAATCAGTAGCATTTCTACACAACAATAAATATTCAGTCAAGCACCAAAACAAGAAGTTAATCCCATTTACAATAGCTACAAAAAAGTCCTATGAATATGTTTTACCAAGGAGTTGAAAGATCTTTACAAGAAAAACTACCAAACACTGATTTTAAAAAAGTCATAAATTGCACAAATGGAAAAACATCCCATGTTCATAGATTGGAAGAATTAATATTGTCAAAATGACTATACTGCCCAAAGCAATCTATGGATTCAGTGCAATCCCTATCAAAATGCCAACATCCCTTTTCACAGAATTACGAAAAAAAAATATCCTTTTTAAAAGACACCTGTTGAAAATCCATATAGAACCAAAAACAGCCTGAGTAGTCAAAGCAATCCCAAGCAAAAAAAAATAAAAAAATAAAAAAAAAGCTGGAGGCATCATATTACTAGACCTCAAATTATACTTCAGGTTATCATTAAAAAAAAAAAAAAACTGGAGACAGAAATAACATAAAATGTTAACATATTTTAATTCTAGGTGATGAGGACATAGGTATTTTCTTTTCTTTTTCTTTTTCTTTTTCTTTTTTTTTTTTTTTTTTTTTTTTTTCTGTCGCCCAGGCTGGAGTGCAGTGGCGAAATCTCAGCTCACTGCAAGCTCCACCTCCCGGGTTTACGCCATTCTCCTGCCTCAGCCTCCAGATTACCTGGGACTACAGGCGCCCGCCACCACGCCCGGCTAATTTTTTGTATTTTTGTGTGACGAGGTTTCACCGTGTTAGCCAGGATGGTCTCGATCTCCTGACCTCGTGATCCGCCCACCTCGGCCTCCCAAAGTGCTGGGATTACAGGCGTGAGCCACTACGCCCAGCCGGGTATTTTTTTATTTCTCTTTTTTGTTCCTGAGTTTTCCAGACACCTGACAATGGAAATACACATAGGAAAACAATTCGCAAAAATAATGTGTTAGTTTAACAAAATTGATAGATCTGGTTAAAAATCTGTTTCATCGGCCGGGTGCGGTGGCTCAAGCTTGTAATCCCAGCACTTTGGGAGGCTGAGACGGGCGGATCACGAGGTCAGGAGATCGAGACCATCCTGGCTAACACCGTGAAACCCCGTCTCTACTAAAAAATACAAAAAAAATCTAGCCGGGCGAGGTGGCGGGTGCCTGTAGTCCCAGCTACTTGGAGGCTGAGGCGGGAGAATGGCGTAAACCCAGGAGGCGGAGCTTGCAGTGAGCTGAGAACCGGCCACTGCACTTCAGCCTGGGCTACAGAGCGAGACTCCGTCTCAAAAAAAAAAAAAAAAAAAAAAAAAAAAAAAAAAAAAAAATCTGTTTCATCCAGCTCAAAAGGTTAATGGTTTTGAAAGTGCTTTATAAACTGTAAATGTTGAAATTATGCATCTTCAGAAATAAAGATGCCACATGCATGTAAGGTTTCTTCTGGTTTGTCTCAGTCATTCTCCTTTTTGGAAGAAATGTTTTTCCAAAGATCAGTGAGGAACATGCTAGCTTTTCCTTTTCCTATGGCACTATAGCTTATAGGTCTTTCTCTACTTAATTGAAATACAGCTTTCCCTCTTTTATTTCAAGAGGGTACAGTGATTTGTATTTACCTAGTTGGTTTTGGCTTTACCTTCTAGAAGTTATTATTTATTTTTGCCCTTTATTTTGTCTGCAACAAATAACTTTATTGCAAAATTAACGTTCCCAAGACCTACAATTTGTATACAAATGCTAACACAAAAATAAGGTACATAAGTACCATAGATTGAGAGTACCCATATCAGGAACATTAAACAAAGCATTTGGCTTAGTCATCATGCTTTCTTCCTCCAACTGAACCCTTGGCAGTTCATGACAAGCAGTAACTTTGTCACAGTAATATATTAACTAACAAGGTAAACTTGAATTTATCCACTGCATAAATAAGCTTATGTTCAACTTCAGGAGCCTGACACATGTTCCTACGCAGTGGATTTTGCAAAGTTCACCCCTTTCCAGTTCTTCTAGGGGCAGCAGACCTCTTTCAACCCCACTGCAAGTTGACTGGCATCCCTTCAATACTCTCTTGACCCTACAGATAACGCTCATCAATTCCTCTATGTAAGTCCTCTTCTATCCTCACAATTCCCATTCCAGATCTTTCCACTGAGAGACACCCTTTTTTCTTCCTTCTTGATGTCTTAAAGGTGGGAAAAGTCCTCTCTTCTTCCTCAAAAGCACTTCCTCTCTCCTTTGTTCCAACAAGCCATTTCATTTTTAACCAGGTTTGCAGAGTCTAGCCAGATGGAGGTAGTCACTACTGCTCAATGAGCAGTGAGAAGCTGACTGTTGCACAGGGGATTTATAAGAAAACAAAAGCTGATTTTAAATCGTCTTCTGGAACAGGTCATTAAATAGACCAGTTGACTTCCCTCAGTTATAGTTCCACGTGATCAAGTGAAATTAATAGATAAGATATATTTCTTATTGTGCACTTAGTTGTTGCAAGTGGGCCACTTGTAAAGTGTTTGTATAATATTTACCTCAATTCACTGCCTTATGGTACAATAAATGGAACCAATATGTTCCAAAACAGTTAAGATATAAGAGTGCGTTATGTATAAAAAAACCTTAACAAATATAAGTAAAAAGAGGATTGGGGAAAAAAAGCGAAGGATGTTGAAGTCTGAAGTAATTCAGTAAGTGGATTAAGCTTATGTACCAGATAAAACACTTTTTTTCTTTGTTTAGAAATTCTCCTTTTATATGCTATTCCAAGATTTAATGGTCTCTATCATAAGCTGGCTGACATTTTTCAAACAATTTTAACAATTTAATAAAATGTTTAGGTGCCATGTACCGTAACCAAAAAATAGCTTTATCCTAGCATTTTATTGTGTAAGTGGTATTTCAGAGAAATCTTTTGCCATAAATATCTTGGTTACTATAAAGTTTTAGCAACTCTGTGCATTGTCCATTTCCTGAGAATTCGTGTTCCATTGAGTTTCTGTCTATGTGTGACTTTCAAGGCTTGTCTTAAGAAACTTTTGACAAATGCAGAAATAAAAGAGATAGAGATAGCGATAGAGTTTATTCCCAAAATAAATAATCATTTAGCTTTGGAGAAAGCTCTACTAGGCTGAATTTTTTATCCTTTTCTCAGCAAACAATTTAATGAAAGTGAAGAGAAAGGCAAACATAGTTTTTTGTATTCTTATAGAATTTTTGGTAATGTAATCAAGAATTAAGCAATAGAACTCTACGTCAAATTTATTCAGCAGGTTCCCTCTAAATGTGCAGTAACAGAACTGACCATTAAATGTGCCAGAGTATTCAAGGCAGATGTGCTAGGTTGCTGGGCATGGGGGTGTGAACACAATTCTGCTAAGTGAATAAATAATGGGAATAAGACCATGTATTTTCCCACATCTGGCTGTAAATTCCTTCATAAGTAATTACTATACTTCTAACCTCTCTAACTTAATAGAGATAAACTGGATGCAATTTCAAGTCATTACTAACCAAGGAGGAACAAAACAAAACCACTTTTATGAGAATCACAAATCGTAGCTGCTTCTGTGCACATTATGTCACTTTTTCTTTAAATGGTTCATGGATGTTATATGAGTTTTACGCAATTCTTTTAACCCAGTTGCTATGAGCATGCATTGAAATAAAATTTCCTTAGAAAGTATACTTCAAACGCTAATGGTCTACACATTACAATTTTTCCATTGGTTCCCTCCTTGTATTATTACCTTACTGTAAAGCCATTTTACAAGAGCAATAACGCATTGAAAGGCTTTAAATTACAGGATTACAGTTATATTGCTTGAGCAAAGCTCTATTAGTCAGCTTTGCACATTGCAACTTAATTCTATATTTTAAATAAGTGAATGCAAGCAATGCAGGACTTTGGAACTTCCCAGACCCTTGAAAAGAAATGAAAATAAATACTTCTGTTCAAACGTATTCCAAGGAATACAACAACAGACAATTTTGGGTGCCACGGTTAACCAGGATTATGTTTAAGACCATTGTTCTGCAGTTCATTTCAATTTATTTCATTATTTACTGTGATTAAATCCCTGGGATTTTCCCCATATGATTATCATTTAACCATATTTATACCTTGAAGAAAAACTAAAATGGAAATTTCTGCAACACAGATAAACGTAGATTGACTAAACATTTATTAAATTTCAAATATAATGGGAGAGTTCCTGTTTTAAAAGTGTTCACTAGGAATTTAAGGGTGAACATTTCCAGATTAAACTGAAAGACTGTGGGGATGGAAAAATCATCAACTGCCTTTGCTGATTTCCACTGTTGTGTTTCATATTATCTCCAGGTAATTAGTGTTTCAGAATACGAAAGTCAATCCCTTTTCTGAACTTTCTAAGGAGTTCTGAAATACTGACAAATACGTATTGAAACTAACTTGTTAGAAAACAACAGTATTAGTTTAGAGCATGTTTCATTAACTGCATATATGAGCCTAAAATGGAGATTAGCCCAGGTATGTAGCAACGGGCTCTCCAGGCAGAAAATAATCTTCTATACAAAGATGGTCATTTGTGAATTACAATCATAAGTGTGGACACATACACACCATGCTTATGAATACATGTTTTATGTATGTGATTATCTTGTTCATGTAAGTGATCATATAAACTTGTATTCATGGAATATTTATTAAGCAAAATCAAGCACTATATCTGCATAAAATATTTCATTTTAAAATATTTTTCAAATTACACATTATATTAATACAAATATTTATAAATTTATGAAAGTGCTATAGATAAACCACATACCTTACTAAGTTAATCTACATAATACTTATCATAAATGTGTCCTGGATTTTAGGGCAGAATATTTCTGAAAAGATATCCTCATTAAGAATTATAAATACTTTTTGAAATTTCTGTGGTAAAGAGAGGAGTTTTAAAAGCCTAAATTGAATACAATTTCTAGTAATATGGTTATATTTATTTATGTTATGAAAATTGTTTGTCCAACATAAACCTTTAACATAATATTAGCCTTGCCTATGTATATGGCAGTCTTTAGAAACAGTCTGCAAATCAACCTTCAGCCAATGAAATCAGGTAATAAATTTGGAGTTTCAAATCTGGCATGCTTTAAAGTGAGTTTCAAATTCAAGGCTGTGTCAATTATTTGAATATTGTCTTTTCGAGGCAAATTCTTTAAAAAGTTCAGTGATTTACCATGCTTCTCTTACTGTATAATACTTTATAAAATCAACCCTGAAGCTTGAATTTATATTTGTAAGAGGGTAGATCGAGAGAGAATGCGGTGAGGGGGGAGGGAAAGAAAGGGAGTGCACAAGCTTTCTTTTTTTTATAGTGCAGTAAAAAGAAACAAACAAACCCTACACTCTGAATATATCATTTCAAATTGTGTTTTTGCAAGTGGAGTGTTTCATGTTTTGATTTTCAATTCATTTATGCAACTTGAACAGTATCTAAATAGGAGTAAAAATGTCTCACTTTTTAATTACTGATTTAGAGTAAAAAGGATGTTCCTGAATACCCTGGAAATGTGCCACCGGCTATGTAGGGGGTTTTGGGCTTGAACCTCAGCTCCATCATCATCTGACTTAGTTTCACAGCCTTGGTGACCTTCTCCATACCGTATAAATTTAGACCAAAGGATCTCCTCTGCTTATCCAAGTCAAAAACGTAAGATATTATTAGATGTGTTACCTCAAAACTTAAGGTAGATTTTTATTTGCTTGTTTGTTTAATATCATTCTCTAACTTTAGACTTTTATAAAATTATGTAAATAAATGATTAGTTGATCTAAATGATTAGTTGTTAGCTGTAGGAAAGATGAAACTTTACCACGACTTTAGTTATACATTTGCTTATCTCACTGATATCTTTGAAAATATGTGTTACTCTATTAAAACTAAATTATGATTTTTAACTCTCATTTCCACATATGTTTTTCAGTTCACAAAGAGAAAAACACCACAATCAAAGGCCTGATGTTTGTTGACTGTACCTCCACTTTCTTCCCAGAAAAAGAATTCGAATACCTTTTGGAATAATTTAGAATAAATCAGGCCAAATTAAAGAAACTAATTACAGTAATGTTGGATGGGAACTCTTCAACAAGCCTGAAACCTAACTAACTGTGAATGTTTAAAAGGCCAGAATGTTTTTTTAAATCTATTTTTAAAATGAAAGTTCTATATATTTTAAGGAACAAAATCAAAGTATGTGAGAAACATGCTTATTTTCAAGGTCTTAAAAATGTTTCTTCTTATAGGTCTGGGCAAAGAATCCCTGAAGGAATATACTTTAACAAACAAGGAAATGTCTGTAGATGTGGCCATTGTTAATAGAGTCTGTCTTTTGAATTACTTCCTTTGTCTCCAAGCTTCAAACTAATATAACTTCAGTAAAACTACTTTACTGTTTATCTTTTAATCCTCAGGCCACAGAACTGTAACCCTTAGAAGACTCTCGGGAATACTAACACTTTATGAACACTTATATCTTCATAAAATTGTTTTCCTGATGAAAGGAGGTATGTAAAGAAACCAAAAGAGATTACAGAAATCTATACAAAAACCTACTTTGAAAATGTATATTAATAAATATGAAGCACAACTAAGAAACACATTTCATTTTTAGAGAAGAAAATCATAAAATACTATATGATTCTATACTCTCCTCAAAAAGCACATTGAGTGCTGTAACTTTTATTAAGATTCTCTCAAATAAATGCATGCATGCATTCATTCATTCAAATAGTTTTGAACTTCATTAAAAATACATATAAAAATAATTTTGTCTTCAGAGTTGACAGTATATCAAAGTTCATTTTGATCAACTCTCTACATCTCACAGATATATTCAGCAACATATATATCATTTTAGAAAATTTAAAATGATGGTGAAAGAAGAATAAAATTCAAAAACAAGAGAGTAGATAGTGTTCTTTCTACAATGTGTGTGTGTTTTTTTCCTACAGGGTTCTTCAAAAGAATACAAAATGAATATCTTTGTTAGAGAACAACCATATTTTTGTTTTAAAATGATATTAAAATAAATACATTTACTTCAAGTAAGGATTATTAAGTTCATAGCAGTTTTCTGTGACATGGAAGTGTGGGGCAATATTTAAACATGATTAAACAATATATAGAGAACATTTTATAAAACATTTATTTTAATATTAATGATACTGATAATAGCAATCCACTTTGAAATGAAAATAATAATTCAGGAAAATAATTTTGGAACAGCAATATATACATTGTAATAATTTTAGGAAAAGCAATATATAAAGTCTGATTATTTATTGAAGCATGCCTTTTTTGTGATCTTGGATTAGCATTCTGTTACAATTCTAAGCTCTTTCATAAAAGTGTTTATTCAACCTTACGTGATAAGGATCTAACAAGACCAAGTGAACTTTTTCACTTCCTTTCAATGAACTAAAATAAAAGATGTTGCTAGACAACTCACACAGGTATTTTTTTCTTATCATTTGATTACCAGGAGATCTAAGATAAACAGAAAATGAGACCATGAACACAACACTAATTTATGTTGGTGTTCTTATATCATTATGACAAGATGCTGTTTAAAGTAATCCTACAGTCCAGAATACTTTGCAATCACCCAAACAGTTATAGATTATGTAAAATACGTATGCATAATTTTATTCAGCTTATAAAGGGTAGGAATCTGTGGAGTGTTTATGGGCATGCAGCAAAGTGGAAGAAAGCAGCATCATAAGGTAGCTGGCTTCCTTGGAGACTCAACATGAAAAGAAACAGGACATCAGTGTAAATATGATTCACTCTCCTGACACTGCGCTCAGTAGCTCTGAATCCCTCTTTGCCCTTCTTTTAGCCCTAGCTCTTTTTAAGTTCTATTAGGTCTTTTTCTCTCTCCTCTCCGTGGCACAGAAACTCTGAGCTTGGAAACAGGGCTTGAAAATTGTGCTTGTAAGTAAGAATTTGTAGCAATTCCTTTCCCTTTGGGTGATTTCAATATCTGATAGACTCATGGAATATTAGAGTTGAAAGGGGCATTACAGATTGTTTTCCTCACCTCTATTATAGATGAAAAAACGAAAGCATAGAGACTAACTTATCGGAGATGAAATATTCAGAGATCAATGAATGATATATTTTATTTTATTTAGATGACCTAGGGTAAAAATCATCTGAATTCCCTTTATGATAATTGAAGCAAAGACAAATTCAGATATATTCTCAATCCCGTACTTTAAATTATATGTTGACATCCTTTTAAAAGGACCTTCTAACTCTGCTCAATGTTTCTCACGAGTCACCCAGATCACTACTATGCAAAAGGCTAATAACAAACACCTAACATAGACTAGATTTAGACCACTAGTTCATTCAATTCAGATGGCCATTAATAGGGGAAAAAAACTCCCCCTGGAGACACTTTTAACCAAATCTGAAGAAACTGTCTGCTTAACTCAATATTCAAATATATTCATAAAACACACCTTTTATTTAAGTCAAAATATCTCCTCAGAATTTGTGAGATCAAAAGGGCCAATTGGATATTCTAAAACATCAGCTAAAAAGGAGGATCTGATGAGTTTAAAACCAAATATTCTGATAAAATGTATCTGAATACAATCAAAATATAGCTCTGAGTGTAAGAGCTGTATATGCAATTTATTTATATAACTTGGATCCTGTTGTGTTAATGGTTGATTCTTATCAAGGTTTGACTGAACTTTACCAACCTGTACTTTGTGTTTTTAAGCTGACGCCATTGTACATATCTTTTCAAAACTACAGAATATTATTTCCATTCCTATTCCCTAGTGAGCTCTCCAAAGCATGAAAAGAATAGAAATTTGCTTACCATCTTATTAAAATAAAGAGCTAAACACGATAAGGGAAGCTTAGCTAAGGAAGGAAAACCCGTACGCACACATACACCTAATAAAGTGTGCATTCAGCGAATATTTACAAACTTTTAAACAAGCAACAGAAAATACATACGAAACATAACAAAACCTTATTTTCTGCTGCTCATTAAACTGAAACTACTTGCAAATGAAGTTTTCTTTAAATATAAAATCTGTTCCTACATTCCCTTATTTCAATTGCCTACCTTATAAATTGAGCACCAGCTAATAAAACACACTTCACTTGTTGAAACCTTTATCCACTCTTTTGATGGTTTATGTTGATGTCAAGTTAGTCAAGTTAGACAAAGCAACAACTTCTGCTCAATTTATTCTTCATGTATAAACAAGCATGCATTTTAAAATGGCCTGCCACAAAACTGGACCTTTGAGAATATGTAGCTTGTAAAATTGGTACACACTTGCCTCACATATATTTTACTGATACAAGATATTAAGGGCTAAAATTGTCCTTTCCATTTTTTATCATCTTTGAGAAGCCTGAGTCAAATGATTCACCATATTCTAGAAACATTTTATATTTCAAATCCTTTTTAAAATATAACCACTAATGAGTTATTTGATTATCATAATCAGAAACACTAATCACTACAGTCTTGATGAAAATTCAGACATTATCTCACGAGGGCTCTGGTCGAATAAATGTGTTGATATGCTGCTTGTTTTTATGATAGTTATTCAGTGATTCAGTGTAAAATAAGTTTATGGGAAAGAAGTGACAAATACTTGGTGTGAGAATCCGATACAAATAGAACATACGCAAGACAGAATCTGCCATAAGTTTTCTTTTAAATCTACTAAAAGATAAAGAAATACATGAATATTCCCTTACTAAATGCCTCAGAGTAATAATGCTCCTTATTAATATAAACTGTTCTGCAGGTTTCAGGTGCCATGCTTTCATTTTAACATCATGTATATGATAAACTATTAAGGACATCTCCCTCTGCTATACCCAAATCCCCTGAAGAGACATTCCCTATATACAGGACATGATCATCTCTCTCTCATTCCCTCCCGTCTACAGAACAGGTACATTGGGAAAATGGTGTGGCTTGGGTGTCCAGATAAGCAAAAGGGGGTCTGACTGACCAGTGTCATGAACTGTGTACGGCTATGTTCAAGGATGATTGGCTCCTTCCCAGTGATTTTGTGAACATTTAAGCTAAGAGGAAAAGAAGGCCTCAGTTGGTGATTGAGATTGAAATTGAGGGGCTAGAGTATAAAAGGATCCAGCTGCAGCCATGTGCAAGTTGTGAAGACACAGTCTAAAGTAAACAGATGTTTTGAGTAATGTACAAGTACAAACTAGAGAGAAAGAGAGAGGTGAGAGGAAGAGAAGGAGAGAGAGGCACAGAGAGAAACTGCCTTATTTATCATTTTCCCCCACTTTAGATAAAGACTTTAGTGTTCATTTTTTTCTCCTTGGTTTCCATGAGATCTCTATTTTAATTTAGTTAGTGTAAGTGAATTTTTGCTTCTTATAACCAGAAGTGTATTCAACAGTAACTTTTATAATTGTAACATTATACATTATTAAGACTATCTTTTTAAACTGGTAGGAGACTTAGCACTTTGTTACTGTTTTTGATAGTAAGAGCAAGAAAAGAGAAACAAACTTTCAAATGCAGTATTACTTAGGAAAAAAAAAATGAATTGTATCCTAATTCACCATTTTAAGAGTTTTTATAATCACGATAGCAGTAAATTTTACTAATTTTTTCCTCTTGCAAAAAAATAGGCAGAGAAGTAGAGTATATACTCATAAATAAAATAGATGACCCACTATTTTTATATTATTATGATAAGGCTACTAAGTACTCCCGACATATCAAATGCATTTAAATCTAAGGATTAATACAATTTTATGACTTCTTTTGTAAAAGATTTATGATATTTTTTGATCATGCAAAATAAATTTACTTATAATTAATTGAACTCTTATTTGTGCTTTCAACCTTAGGTTTTCCACTTACTTCTCTCATCATGCACTTTGGAAGGAGTATTCTGCACCATCTATTTTCAACCTGCTTAATTCTGTTATGCCTCAGATTTGCTAAAACTTGACAAAAATTACTCTTGGAAAGTCATCATTCTTTTTTCTTCCAGAATGCTAATCTCTCCCCTACTGTACGTCTCTGTTCATTTCACTATCCTTTACTATTCCTTTCCCGTTAGAAACATTCTTCATGTTGGTGTTTCTCAAGTCTATATTATTGGTTATTTTATCTTCTCACTATTTAGTATTTCTCTGGAGAACTTCATACAATTTTGTGCATTCAGTTATCTCCAATATATATATCGAAGTGATGACATCCAAAGTTACTGCTTCAGGACCAATTGTTCGATGTTTCATGCCAAACAAACAAAATATTTTTTGCTAAATATTTCAGCTGAGATTTCTTCAGGCATATTAAAACTATCTTGTCCAAAACTCAAGCTTACACCTTCCTTACTCAATCCTCTTTCACTGTGGCATCCAAAGCAAATACAGCTTCTTTAACATTCGTTCATCTGTATGCTAATTGTGTGCATATTTTGTCTATTTCTTCCTTGATGTCTTCAGTGCTGTGCATAGTGTCTGGCAGGTAATAGATTCTTAAAAAGGTTTTGAAATAAGCTCAACATTTTCAATTTCAAATTCTGCTGTGGAACCACACATTACATTGCCATTCATAGAGCTATAAAAATTTGCTATGGCTAATTGGAAAAACTGAATATTTGGGATTGTTTAGTTCAGAGAGTTTGCATGGAGGCATAGTCCTCAGAGTGTTGTAATGGAACAGAGCACTATAGTCCGTGTAAACCCATGAGCAAGTGATAAAACACTTAGGCCTCAGTTCCCTATGGGGATAAAAAACCCTCTTCTGCCTGTCAAGGAAGGTAGACAAGAAGTTCAAATGAGATAATTAGATGTGAAATAATTAGAAAAGTATGAGGGAATAGAAAAAGTCAGTTTCTGTTAATATTAAAATTTAAAATTATATATAATATATTCTCACTATTTCTTATTAAGTTTTAAAACTATCCTGATGTTCATTTTTCAAAATAGGAGATTAAGGCAATGTATTTTTAACATCCTTACATTCTTGAAACATATCCATGTAACCAATAACAAGTTTACCCCTACAATAACCTGAATAATATGCTATCTGTTCCCCTTACAGATGCTATTCCAAGAATAAGCATTGGCATACTATTGTTCAGAATAAGCATTGACAAACTGATACTTGATATCTAAACACTGTTTGCATTTACATGTAAGAGATATGACTTAATAAACCCACACATTTTAAGATATGTAGTTTTAACTTTTGCTGGGAAATGACAGGATTAGACAGATTTTTCCCATGCATTTTTAAAGAAGATATGCAGAATAAGAATGAAAGAAAGTATCCCAAAATTGAATAGGTTTCCAGGAAAAAAAGGAAAATATTAACTGTATTCTGACTGTCACTAAAGCTCAGGACCCTTATCACAACTTTCTGAAAATTCCTGAGCTATAGCATTAATCCCCTTGAAAGGGAGACACTCAATTTACCGTGTATTTTGCATGTCCTTAAACAAGTCTTGAATGATGAATTTCACTGTCTGACTGAGGTGGTTTACCTCAGCACATAATTTCTTATATTAATAACCTTCCCCACCAGAGTGAATGACCTTCTATAAATGTAATTCCTCCATTCAATCAAAAAATTAAAGCCTGTAACCACCTCACAATTCATCATCTTTTCACAGGCAATTGTTGAGGCAAAAACAAACACAAATCCCTACTCCTCAAGCCATGTAATGTAAAATTATGCAGTTTTCTGCATTTATGTAACATGGATATATTGAAAGTTATGTAGCATTTCATACTTCAAATCAATTATAGTAAGTGAATTCCTGTTTCCAGTGAGCTATAATTTTCTGAGAAAAAGATATATATATATAAATAAAAATACATATATATAAAAACTCATTTCCAAAATCAAAGGTATCCTAAAACAATAACTTCCTGAATGTTTGTATGTTTTCTATCTGTCTTTTAAAAAATGCTTCTTCCTATGAATAACTCTGAAATTATAATAAAACCAGATTACATATTTATCCTTAAAATCTGCAACACTACCATTTACATAAAACTATCTTAGAGTGAATCTCAGAATTTAGGAATGAAGGTTTCTTCTTTGAATGAAGATGATCAATGCTTATACTGAATTTCATCATGCATAAAGATCCTAAAATATATACTTAACCTGACAGAAGTTATGTTTCCCTCTTGCAAAAATCTCTACCTACAAGACCGAATCTAAGAGCAGATAATTGAGTCGTGTCAGAGAATCCCCTCATAAATCAGAAGATTCAAGACAAAAGACTTCAAATAATTGGTATATTGTCAAAGTAAATAAATTAGAAATATTGAATAGCATTTTAAATTGCAATATATTTAACTACCTTCAATTATGGGAACTATGCAAGCAGACATTGTATTTACGTGAGAGAAAGGGTATTTTTAAAAAAACGAAAAAGCAAAGTTAGATTTAGTATAGCTCTCTGTGTAAGTTAGGCCACTCGGTCATCTTGAGCATGTTCTGTTGCCTTATCCAGTTGACAAAACTAGAGTGAAGGGTTGTAATTTTTGCATATGGTCCTTTGATAAGCCATCTTTATTTTACCAGGAATATATAAAGTCAAAGCCAATTTCAGCGGAAGTCCTAACAGATCTAAAATTTGCCACATGAATACACACACACATATGTCATGAATATATGCTTTGCATAAAGCAGGAGAAAAGCACATATTCAAACCTCACTGGGAGAATAAAAAAGACTAATACACAGTATTTATGTCTCAGAATATCAGACCTCAAGGGAAGACCACGTGTAGAAAAAGTAATTTAATAAAAGGGGAATTGTTATCTGAGTGCTTCCTATTTTGAGTACGGTGGGGCTGAGGTGAGAGGTTAGCAAAACTTCTGGAGAAATATACAAAACAATTCTAAGAGTAATAGTTTCAACAGTCATTTAAACTGTCCTGAAATGTATTCAAGTCATTGGTAGCCGATTTCACATAGCTAATTTGTAGAACAATTGAGGTCAATTTACTGTTCAATTTAAGGTCAATATCACGGCTGAGAAAACAAAAAAAGTTTATGTAAATTTTGTCAACTGTTCTCTGAGATGACTTGCGACTTAGGTTAACTTGTTTTATTTGTAAATAATGTCAATATTTATTTTCATAAAGATAAACTAGATTATGTCTTCAATTTACTATATTCAAGTATCAGAAAATGCTTCTAACTGAAACTAATAGTCAATGTGATTGACTGTGAATTGATTAAACAATTGTGTGGGAAACAAGTGTGATACAAATGTACTTTATCAAAAATTATTAATATTTTATAAAAATGTTTGATAGTATATAAAATATATATCTAGCTGTAAATGTCATGTTCCATTTGGAATTTTTAAAAATTGATCAGCTATTTCTTCTTCAACACCAGGAGAAGAATTTCCCTGCTTTCTTTTTATGCAGACTTTCCCTTCCTAACCTGAGAATGAGAACTATAGTACACTTTGCTTCCAAATGGTCAGGAGAGCTAACTCAAGGAATGCTAACAGACATTTTCTATCTTTAATTTTCATGATTCTACAGATGTGTAGGAGGAATAGGACAAACTTATTCCAACAACTCACCCAGAAGTAACTTCCTTATGTTCATAGCCTCCCTCGGCTTTTGGCTTGAATAACCTTGTCGGTGAATAAACATTGCTACTGCCTCATGCTTGGAAAGTTCTGAATGTAATTGTCTGTCAATGATATGATGATTTATAATGCAATCTGCTCCTGTTGCTACTACTGCAGATAACTCTAATTTGCTGCTATTATATTAGAAATGAGGAGCTTAGTCTTTTTCAGTTTTAAAGTTTTTCTTCAGATGATAAAACCAATCGCAACTTTTATACAACTTGGAAAAATGATAATGCTACCAAGTTTAGCTACTTTTTCCAACTCATTCATTTTTTTCTTCTTTAAAAGAAAACTCATTATTAATTTTTTAGAAACCAATACATTTTAGAAGTGTGTTTTTCCACTTTTTCTTAATATCTTATTAAATATTTAGTTATATCTTATCACTAGAGTTTGAAAGAGATGAGAATATCTACACTGAAGTCAAAAAACTCAAAATAAAATATGGTTAACATAGCATGATTCGGATAACTGAAAACTATGTACAATTTGATAAAAAATAAATACTTGGTGAGAATATAATCAAATAATTGTAGGCTCACCATTTGAATCGGGACAAATTGGATAATTAATAACTTAATAATTTTCACAGAATTAATTTATAAACTATGCTGCACCTGTCTAGTACATATAAACAGTTCTATAATTGACACACATTTGATAGCTAATTATATGCACCAAATCTCTACTATATGGAAAAAGTAAAATGAGAAAAACATAGATCATCTTCTAGTTGTATACATAATTATATGTAAACCCTGTTTCATAACAGGGTTATCTCTAAAATTTTGTATTCAAACATTTTTATTTTGTAAACTGAATTATAAAGACTTTATCTTAAGCAAGACAATTAACATATCTAATTTATATCATTGGGGCTTTTAAAATAAATAAAAAATCTATCATCATAGGTAACATTGATAACTATATGCCCGACACAGCTATAGGTAACTCAGATATAGTCTTGTTTTGGTTTTTTATAACTACCTAATACAATGTGTGCAACCAACATCTTAATTTTAACAGATAAGGAAATTGAAGCATAGAATGATTAAGTAATTTGCTTAATGTCACAAAGCCAATTGTTTAAAAAGCCCAGATGTGAATTCCCTGGCAAGGTTACAGGGCCCAAGTGTTGCCATTGCACTTTCTATTACTGCCTGATTAAAGAGGGTGATATAGTTACTAGAATCAGCAAAAACTTATGAATGCATATCCACAATTATTTATATTTTACTAACTATAATCTATTTTATGAAAATGTTGTCAATTTGCTGTTTAAATACAGTACTTATGGGCCAGGCATGGTGGCTCACGTCTGTAATCCCAGCACTTTGGGAGGCCGAGGTGACACCTGAGGTCGGGAGTTTGAGACCAGCCTGACCCACATGGAGAAACCCCATCTCTACTAAAAATACAAAATTAGCCGGGTTTGGTGGCGCATGCCTGTAATCCCAGCTACTTGGGAAGGCTGAGGCAGGAGAATTGCTTGAACCCGGGAGGCGGAGGTTGCGGTGAGCCGAGATCGTGTCATCGCACTCCAGCCTGGACAACAAGAGCAAAACTCTGTCTCAAAAAAAAAAAAAAAAAAAAAAAAAAAATACAATACTTATCATACTAATGAGGTTTAATACATTTATGTTTTTAAAAGGTTTAAAGACATAGAATCCTGCTGCCACATTTATTACCTGCAGTGAACTTTGAACCTTAGGACCAACTACAAAAGCACACACTCATGTTGGTACAGACGTAAAGCAAGAAGCATGAGGGCCAAGAAAAGAAAATGATGCTATACAAGTAAAGAGACCACCTCTTCTCAAAACCTGTAACCTAAATAGTGCATCATTTAAAAACTATTCCTGTAATTTGTAAACCGCTCTTCTAAAGCCTTATCAAATCAAATTGCTAGTGTTATATTCAACAACGTATCTATTCTTATCTCAGAAAGTCTTCAAATACAGATAGCTCAGGATTAATTTTTAAAGCATTAACCTTTTCAGGTAATACTGCTTTGAAAATATTTTAAAATATTCCTATTTTAAAGTATTCTTCCTACCATGTTATTGTTTTCAAACACATTGCAGTGTTAAGCACCTGCTTTACATAAAAATATAGTGTCTGTACTTTGTATATATTTTCAATCATCTTTTTAAATTAGGTCTGAGTGGAGGTAAGAAATTTGATGTTCTTAGTAATACTACTTAAAATCAGATTCTACCAGTAGTTAAATATACTAGAGAAGCTCTTCTTGTAAAGAACATATATAAGAAATTTCCTGATGTACTAATGAAAAATCAAACATATAATCTGCAAATCTGTATAATCAGTCTCATACATATTTTGAAGAGCATATTATTAATACTTATATAAAAACTATAGATAAGCATAGCTACATACATACCTCAAATATATACTCAAGACAAAAATGTAAAACGTAATACCTGCAGGTATGCTCAATATTAAAGGAATTTCACCGCTCAGAGTTAGAATGTTTAGAATTTTGAGTTGGCTGGTGTAGCTATATTACTATTTCAGTCTGTAAGGATTTAGATTAGTAGAAGGCAATATTCCACAGGGCAAACTGGAACACTGGAAGGCAGAATATAAGCCCGTAATACTTTTCAATACTGACAAAGTACCACAAATGCATAAATGAATGGCACAAATATAAACATGATTTTTTTAAATAAAAAACATGAAAGATCTCAGCAAATGATCTGAAACTGTCAAACTGGAAATAGAAAGAACACACATTACAAAACTAAAAGGCGTAAAAGGCTTAAAAATAAAGTTTAAATCTGTTCACTGTCAATTTGATTCAACTACTAATATTTAATTCTTAAATACTTTTAAATGGACTGGGAAGTATGATGCCAGTGATAGATGATTGTTCACTCAGAGAGTTTAAAATATGATTTCTAAACATTCTTTGTTCAAGCAATTTTATTTTTAAAAATCGAGTGGTTTTCCGTAGTGAAAATAATTTACTTCCCCATGTTCAGGATCCTAAAAGCCTACATTTACATTGTTGGCTCTACCATATTTACAATATATACCTTATAAAATTTTTTTCTCATATGAATTCACCTAATATTTTAAGAATTTTATATGTATTCTTTTTTGTAGTACTATGGGGAGAAGCCACAATTCACAGATCTTATTTAACTAAATGACACTAGAATATAAAAGTTTGTTTTTCTCTGCACATTATCTTAGTTTCATTTCCTGTTCATTTCTTAGTTCAAGATTGGCAAATGTAGTCTTCACTCGTTATTTATTGATCCTCTATTTGAGCTTGTTAACTACATTTTGCACATTCTGTCTTTATTTGTATTGCATATTAAATGCCCATTTTTAAATAGCATATTTGGCCACTTTTTAATGTATATTCCCTTTATCAAAACATTCATACAAACATATTGTAATATAATAATATGTAATAAAATAAGTGGATAGTATCATAAAATATTTTCCTAAGAATTTTCTATGATACTTTGTAAAGTTAATTTTTTCCTCTGGATATAATTTAATCATCATTCATTGCAGAGCTTCATTTATTTATTATGTACACATAATCATCTGAATAAAATAGCAATGGCAATAGTAATACTGAAATTATGATGTTATATTTCCAGAGAGTATTTTGTTTCTTAAACTATATTTTCCCAGATAATCTTTATTAACCAAATTATGAGTTTAAATAGAAAACTAGTTTCCTCACATATTTCACATTACATTTGACTCCCCTGTGTTGTCTAAGCAACGGCAGAGCGTGTATTTTTTAAATGATTTCTCCTGATTACAACTTCTCCTGTTCCCTTTCATAACTACTATATAGTACCTGGAAAAAAAAATGAATTTATCACTTTTTTATGTTGTACCTTTGTTCTTTAGATTCAGTAAATGATGTTAGAAATACTGTAAAAAATAACAGTACCTTATGGTAATTGTTTAAAGCTGCAATGCCTGCAAGGTACCTCACAGTACCTGTTTGTAGTAACTGTTTAAAGTTGCAATGCCTTTTGTGGACAGCACCTTATTCACTACCCAACCCACTCATACACACACACCCTATTGATGCTCATACCTTATCACTAGGCTCCTAATCCAAACTTCCTGTTTTCTTCTAATTAATATCACATCACCCTAATTGGATTTTTCACTTGTAAGCTTTGTGGATTAGTGTTTCTATTGTTATGTTAATTAGCTCTTAGTTACCAAGGACAGTCTCTACAACCAGGAACCAAAATTTCCATTCTAGAATTTTACTATAATAACATGGGCATGAGCAATCTCTCCTGGAAACCATCCAAACAAATTTAATTATTGAAGTATTTAAGAGATTACGTTACAAAACTGTTTTACCACCAAGGCAGTCAGTTACATAGCATAGGTACTCAGATCAGCATTTTGAAGAGGTTTCAGTCTAATTCCACAAGCATTTTTCATGTACTTACATGTGTTACACACTACAATATTTTGTGTTAAGTGCTTGCTGGTAGAGTTCCTGTTTTACATGAGCTTTCATTGTTTTAGGGGTGATAGATACACAAAAAAATCAGTGAAGCATAACATAAAGAGTTTTATTAGACAGACAGCTGCATACAAGAGTACAAGGTGATTTTAGAGGAGTAGACTAGGGAAGTCTTAGAATAACATTAGTATGGCCTTCTAATGAGAGATTTCCGGGTCTCACTGTTTTTCTTTGACTCTCAGATGGTCATTATTCCAAGGAAAATAGTAAAGTCTTCATTTGGGGAAATTATATTTATGTTTCCACTAAAATTAGAATGACCGGGTTTAAATTTCAGCTCTGAATGACACAATTTACAGTTTCAGACAAGTGCCTAGTGCCTAGTACATTCATTTGCTAGGGCTGCCATAACGAAGTCCCACAGACCTGTGGCTTAAAAAAAAAATAAAATGAAAATGAATAAGATCATGTTCTTTGCAGGGACATGGGTGGAGCAGAAGGCCCTTATCCTTAACAAACTAACACAGGAAAAGAAAACCAAATACCACATGTTCTCACTTGTAAGTGGGAGCTAAAATGATGACACATAGAGGCGAACAACACACACTGGGGCCTATTGGAGGGTGGAGGATAGGAGGAGGAGGAGGTAGACATTCATGAAAAATATCTAATGGGTACAAGGTTTAATATCTGAGTGATTAAATCTGCACAACAAACCCCATGACACAAGTTTACTTATGTAACAAACCTGCACATGAAACCCTGAATTTAAAATTAAAGTTAAAAACAAAAACAAAGAAAACTCTGGTAATTTATTTTCTCACTATGCTAGAGGCTAGAAATCTGAGAATGAGGTGTAGACAGGGCTGGATTCTTCTGAGTCCTCTTTCTCCTTGGCTTATAGATCCGGCTCTCTTCTTTCTTTTTCTTTACATGTTCTTCCCTCCATGAGTGTGTGTACTAATATCTTCTTATAAGGACACCAGTCATGTTGGATTAGGCCTCACTCCAGTGACCTCATTATGATTTTCCTTGTTAAAGATCCTGTCTCCAAATACAGTCAGCTTCTGAGGTACTTGGGGTCAAAACTTGAACATATTAATTTTGGGGAAACACAATTCTGCCCATAACCCCTATTGAATTGAATACACATTTGTGAGCTGGAAAATAAGTAGCCAAAGTAATCACCATTGATCAAATAAAACTAATTAATTTGTGGTCCTTTTTGAACTCATATCCCTCTCTCTGCATCCCTGCCACAACCAGAGTAAGGGTAGAAAATTTTAGGAAAGACACATTTAACATATTTCTTCTCTCTGAAGGTAATCAAGTGGAAAGAACACTACACTGGGTGCCATGAGTCATGGGTTCCTTCCCAGTTTGCTACACATTTGCTGCCTGGCTTGGAAGGTCAGCTACTGGAGTCTCAATTTTCTTATTTTTAATATAAAATATAAAAGAGAAATATTCTGATTTTTCTCCAAGTTAACGGAGACTTGACTGACTTCTATCTTAATAACAGGGTGGGGTCATGATGATGAAGGTGGTACTAACTTCTAGCATGTATTTAGCACAAGGTTCAGACACTCTATTCTGTGTGGCTCTTAATATGGAATTTCATGTCTCACAACAATACACAAGGTGTACAGTATTATTCCCACTGTTGTGATGTGAAAATGGAAGCTGGGAATACCGAGGAAATCATCTAAAACCACATTACACATTGCTATAGCCTGAAGGTTTGTGTTCCCCCAAATTCATATGTTGAAAACTAAGGCCCAGTGCAGCAGTGTTAAGAGAGGGGCCCATTAGGAGGTGATTAGGTCATAAGGGCCGATCCCCTATGAATGGGATTAGTGCCCTTATAAAAGAGAGCTGAATGGTGCGTGTTTGCCTCTCTACCATGCAAGGACACAGCAAGAAGTCACCATGTATGATCTAGGAAGCAGGCCCTCAAGATATTACTGGTGTCTTAAATTTGAACCTCCGAGCCTCCTCAACTGTGAGAAATACATTTCTGTTTTTTATAAGTTACCCAATCTAAGGTAGTTTGTTATAGCAGTCTGAACAGACTAAGACAGACATAATGAGGGAAAAAATGACTTTGTGTTTCCAGTTAATAAACTTTCCATATCAGGGTGAAGTAGGACTATACTTTCATAGTCATGATTGGTACAGTTATTTAAAAAATCTCTTGACTCCATCTGCAATGCTGAAAAATGCTTTTTGGACAGAGAATAACTTTGATACAGAATGCATATGTTACAGGAAAAAAATATGTTCTTCTAATGTATTTACCTTTAAGTTGATAACTTTTTAGCAAATTAGGAAAAAGTCTTCATTTTTCCTCTTTAAAATTATACACGAAAACATAGAAACTCATGCTATCAAAATTATAATTATAAAATATTTTAGTCAATTTACACAGAATAAATTTTTATGCTCTTATGAAATCCTATTTACTAGATATTTTATTATGATATTCTTTCATATTTGGTGGTCTTATAACTTAAGGCTTATTAATTTTTTTAATTTTTAATTTTTTATATTTTTTTGAGATGGAGTTCCACTCTTGTTGCACAGGCTTGAGTGCAATGGCGTGATCTCAGTTCAATGCAACCTCTACCTCCCAGGTTCTAGCAGTTCTCCTGCCTCAGCCTCTGGAGTAGCTGGGATTACAGGCATGTGCCACCACACCCAGCTAATTTTTGTATTTTAAGTACAGATGGGGTTTCAGCATGTTGGTCAGACTGGTCTTGAACTCCAGACCTCGGGTGATCCACCCCCTCGGGCTCCCAAAGTGCTGGGATTACAGGCGTGAGTTACTGCACCTGGCTGACTTACTAAATTTTTTAAAAATTGTGTTCTCTACCGTAATAATTTCTACACAAAAACACTCATTCCCATGATAAAAGATAGTGGTGTATTTTTTGGAATGCATCCGTAACTGCATTGCATATTTTACAAATCTTATCTAGCCTTCATAAGGAAAATGTTGGGAGATACTGAGGGACACAGTGAGACTGAATTTTCATATAAAGTGTACCATGCAAAGATCTTTGTAATTCCTGGCAGTAAAATCAATAGAAAACTGAAAGAGATATTGAGCTCTTCCAAGATCTCCAGTGATCTATAATCTAGTCCTAGTGGCAAAGTCAGGCTCGTATTCTCATATTACTAATTGGTAGTTATCTGGTTAGAGAATTTTGTCTCTGCCTTCTGATTATCTATATTAATAAGAAACCAGTATTCATCTCATAAAATGGAGATGTGGTCTTTTTGTCTGAAAGATATTCCTACGATAGGATCTAGGCCTGCAGAGACTTTGAGAGTACTACCTCAAACCAATGTTCTATGCACTTTTATTTTATTAAGGTAATTCTATTTAGCATTCTGTTTTCATTCAAAGATGACAGTCATTCAAAACTGTAACACCAATTGTGACCTTAAAGATCGTTTTGTGTAGTTTTTACAAAATGACCAAAATTTATTTCCTCTATTGTTCCTGTTATAAAATATACTCTAAAAGATTAATTTTGATCTAGTACTTTCCTATGCCCTACCAGTGACAGCAGTGGTGAAATCTTCAACTAAAGATTATTTACAGGTGGAAAATGAAACTAGAGAGGATGCTGCTTGGTTTTCCATTTCAGAGCTTTGTTTGCATTACATATTGCCTTTCACCTATAAATATAGGATATCTGGTATAAAAACCATTGAAGAAGTATGAGCATGAAAATTTTATGAAACCATTTTCACAAGATTACCTCATCAGCCTACACATATATTGTAGGGATTATGAACAATTGTCCTGTTGCCATTCATCTATTAATGATCATGGTGATTAATTCCTTTGGAGAGGAGGGAAGAAGGTGGAACCAAGTCTAGAGACATACAAAAATGTATTTTGCACATATTAATGGTAGCTTGCATCTGGAAAAAAGCAAGCAATAGCATAATGGCATCAATGTTACCTCTTTTAATGTAATTTTTTGTAGGTCTCCACATTCTCTGCCCCCACTGAAAACAAATTAAAATGAGAAGGCACACGGGGAAACCAAACAAATTTCCTTTTTATGACAATGACCTCCATATAAGAAGCAAACATACAAGTGGTGAAAGGAAATGTGATTAAACTGTCTACCAGAAGCCTTTTAAGGTTCTCATAAAAATTGGATGTGCAGGAAATACTTGAACAATGCATTAAGTGGCAGCACACACTGAATGTGCTCAGGGTTTTAAAATTTTCAAAAGGGAAACCTATCTTTTCTGTCCACATCAACTAATGTTTTTCAACTCTGTTTTGTTGACTGCAGCTCACTGAACTACTATCCCCACCCTACTTACTTCAAAAAGGAATCAGCTTAGAGCTTTGTAAAATCTGCATTATTTATGAATAGAATGTTATGTATTTTTATTTATGAGTTCAATTCCATTCATATATGTCACCTTTTTCTGCCTTGTTCATTTAACATTCAAAGATGAGCTAGCCATATTATAGTAAAAAATTAAAAATGTAAAAGTATTCTCAGACTACATGGGGTCTCCATTATAAACAATATATTAAGAATAAGAATACAATGAATTCATCCCTAATCAACTCACCCTACTCAGTGATTTATAAATATATGGTTGAGGAGTCTCCAAAAAAATAAATTATTTGGCCAATCAGAAGGCTTATGCTGTATCCTCAGGAAAGTGTAAATGAATGTGATTGATGTAGGAAAGAAATGTAACTTGTTTAATTTTATGCTGAAGTGAATGATGTTTGAGAATGGTTGGTGGGGAAGGAAGTCAAAGATACAAATTCTATCACTCATAGAATTTCTAATGCATTGTAGTTCCAGTGTTCTCAAGAGTAGGAAGCAGCAAGCAGCTCTTATGACTTTTCTGTTCCACAGGTTTATCCATAGGTTGCCTATGTCAAGCCCTTAATACCTGATATCATCAGCCATTGATTCTCTTAAACTAAGTGTACTCTAGTTTAATATTATTAATCATTTCAATGTTTGTGAAGATTTTCCAGAAATGACAATATGGTTACCAATCGGCACCCCCCAACACCCAAAACACTTATCTTGCAAAGTCCTATGGAGTGGCTGAGAAAATTTATATTCACAGTGACTGAAATGAATAAGGTACTAGAGTGCATATATGTATGTTTATGTGTGTGGGTGTATGTGTTTTCTCCCTTGTGTTTGAATAAAACAGTTATATTATTATGAATGAAGTATATGGTAAATTAGTGAAAGGAAAGTCAGTAGCCAAATGGACACAAACATTAGTACCTGTGATCATAACAGGAAGGCAATTGTGCAGTCTCTCTTTCTGGATACCTTACAGAATAATTCATGATCCAGCTTACTTGAAAGAGTACCAGGGCACCTTTGATTCCTGGGATGCAAAAGCCTTAAGTAAAAATCTTGGCTCTGCCACTTGCTAAGTGTTTAATATTAAAGTATATTCACTTAGGTTTCCTGTGTCTCAGCTTTTTCCGCCATAAAATAACAGCCTAAGCCAGGAGCATCCTTTCTGTTGTCTTTCAGCCACAAATCACTTTGAAGAAATGAACTCGTAGAGTCCTCCATAGTTCTTTAATTCCAAAGCGATTTCTGAAATATTTCTGCTATAACCATCAAATTGGATGAATATTCAAAATTCATATCAGCAAAATCAAATAAAACCAAATAGGAGAAAGAAACTCTGAAAATATTACTTCTCCAGAGAAATTGTTTAAAAGGTAGCATATTCTCTAATTAAATATCCTATTTAATTCCCACTTGTGAGAAAATAAGCTGAATCATTCACTTTTGAAAGTTTTGGGGAAAAAAAACTTTTTTTTTCTAGGCTTAAATGTGTAAATCCTCATATATATGTATATATGTATATATCATACATACATATGTATTTATATGTGTATATATATCATATAATGAACTTGCGAAGCTCTTTTAAGTTATCCATTACAAATTCAGAATACAGTATAATCACAGTGGAATAATTGAGGGTAAAAATATGTTCACTAAAACACTTCTAGAATATTCAGTAATGTGCCAAAAATGTACAAAATAGCCAGTTGTTTAGAAAATATTAACATCACTTTGTACATAAATATATAAATATATTATGTAATATATTAATATATAGTTAAGATAATTAAATGTATTCAGTTTCTGAGAATCTTATTATTTGAGCTGTTTAAGGTCCATATTTAAATTATAGAGTAAAAATTTTAGAAGTATTGGACACTCTTTATATTTTGTTACCCAGCGAACCATAATATTAATACTACTCAGTGTTATAGGAAACCAACAAAATATTTTTGCCTTTTTAGGTCCTACCCTTTGTTTCCTGAACGTGTGATTTCTTAGTGTTGTTTGAGTCTGTCAGAAAACAAATGCCTTATTTTAATAAAGAACTTTCTTCTTAATAATCTAGGAACTAAAATGTCTTTTACCCATGACATCGGTATATTTTCAGCATTGTCAACAAAGATGATATTAAAGAATCAGTTTAGAGGAAATAAATTTCTCAATTTCTCAGCTGAACAACGTAAGTAACTGTTTTGTAAAACTCAATAGGAAAGATTAAGATGACTTGTCAACAGTATATATTATCATGTTGTAGTTGGTATTCTTTCATAATCCAAAAAATACAGCCAAATTTGGCACCCACTAGGAAAAACTTCAAACTTGGTATTGCTACAATAGCAAAGCAGATTTATTAGACCCCAGTATCTAAATTGGGAATAAGAATGTCCTAGTTGGTTCATAGATTAGATTTATGAAAGTACTTTACTCTACTTAGGGTAAGAGATATTTTTAGTTGTTGCTTTTTCTGTCAAGACAAAATGTTCAGTTCTCCTATTTAGATCTTCAGCAATTTCAACGTCAGGCAAACAAGGCAAGGAAAAGTGTCATCAATCAAATCTTAGAACCCTGTGAAGTGTCTTGTATTCTGTAAATATTAGTTAGAAAATTTGTATTAATTTGCTTCAACTCTAATTAAACAGCTGAAAACATGACATTTATTTTTATACGAAACACTTAGAATCCAACAATTTTATAAAAACATAAGCTATGCAAAAAAAAAAAAAAAGAAGAAGTACGGGGGGGCACAAGAAACACTGAGTTCCAACGGAAAGAAGACAAAGCTCTACTTACGTGTAATCATGCTGAACAAAATTAATCAATTTTTCAATGTCGGCATTTATATAAACACAAATCATGCTGACAAATACACTCATCATACCTGCAGTCTATCTGCCTACTGCCTGCCTTGCTACTGGACAAGCAAATGACCCCCACTAAATGTTTCCCAGTGAATCAGCGTTGACTCAGCAGAATGACTTGACAATATGGCATTGTAGTTATTTAAATAAGCTGATTCTTATTCAGTCATCTTCACCAATCTCTACCACCTAAAAAAATGCAAAAACTCGCCCAGGAGTGGTGATTCACATCTGTAATCCCAGCACTTTGGGAGGCCGAGGCAGGCGGATCACCCAAGGTCAGGAGTTCAAGAACAGCCTGGCCACAATGGTGAAACCCTGAAACGCCGTCTCTAGTAAAAACACAAAAAAATTAGCTGGGCATGGTGTCGGGCGCCTGTAATCCCAGCTACTTGGGAGGCTGAGACAGGAGAATCACTTGAACCCGGAGCTGGAGGTTGCAGTGAGCCAAGATAGCGCCATTGCACTCCGGCCTGGGTGACAAGAGTGAAACTCCGTCTCAAAAAAATATAAATAAATAAATAAATAAATAAATAATAAAGGAGAAAAAGAAGAAAGGAAAAATACAAAAACCATGAAGCATAAGAACAAAAAGCAGATAAAGCAAAAAGCAGAATAGTTGTATGTAGAGGAAATTTTAGTGAATATTTTATGAAGATAACATTTCCTTCTGACATTGTATTCAATTTCCATGTGTTTGCATTTTTAAACTTCACTAATTCGTTCATTTTTAAATTAATTATTAATATTTTTTGGAGACAGGGTCTCACTCTCTCCCAGACTAAAGTGCAGTGGCGCCATCACGATTCACTGTAGCCTCGACATCCGGGCCTCAAGCATTCCTTTCGCCTCAGCCTCCTGAGTAGCTGGGACTACAGGCATGCACCACCATGCCTGACTATTTTCTTAATTTTTGTAGTGATGAGATGCCACTGTTTGGCCCAGAGAGGTCTCGAATTCCTGGGCTCAAGCGATCCTCCCACCTCAGCCCCTTAAAATGCTGGGATTACAGGCATGAGTTTCCATTCCTGGCCTCATTCATTCTTTGAAAAATTGAGCACTTAAGGTATGCAAAGTAAATTTTAAGTTGGTACTGAGTTTCACTCACAGGTCTCTGTGTTTCCCTATCTTTACTGAAATGTACTAGGTGTAACTTGTAAAAATAGAAATAAAGTGATAAATTGTGCAAATAAATTGAAGAAATAAGCTCCACCTAAGTGAACAGTTACTATTAATTCTAGTGCAATAATGCAAAGGGAAATTTGTGTATAATTATTCCATAATAGTTGTTCAAGTGGAAGTGCATTGTTTTTATTACAACATAGACTTTAACAGAGAAATCACAAAACAGTAAGAATACTTAGCTCAAACTAAAGGAAACAAAAATACATGTTAAATTATCATTAAATAGTTCTACTAGTCACAAAGTTAGTTACAGAACAACCCTTTTAAGTATTGGTTATAAAATATATTTTGCTGCTGGGCGCCATGGCTCATGCCTGTAATCCCAGCACTTTGGAAGACTGAGGCAGGCGGATTACTAGGTCAAGAGATCAAGACCATCCTGACCAACATGGTGAAACCTCGTCTCTACTAAAAATAAAAAAAATAAAAAATAAATAAAAAATAAAAAATTAGCCAGACATGGTGGCGAGGGCCTGTATTTCCAGCTACTGAGGCTGAGGGAGGAGGATCATCGGAACCCGGGAGGCAGAGGTTCCCGTGAGTTGAGATCGCACTACTGCGCTCCAGCTTGGTGACAGTGTGAGACTCTGTCTCAAAAACAAAACAAACAAAATAAAATATATTTTGCAAAATTAAAATTGATAGGCATTTCTTTGGGTCTAAAATGATACCAATTTTCTCTTAAATATCTTATGCAGGTTATGCTTTGAGGTGTTAGCAGACTCAATCAATCTCATTTGGAGTATTTTTTAAGTGTAATGCAAGTTACAGCTTAACATCAGGGATCTATACTTGTCAGTTGTAACCATTTTCTAATTTGAAAGTTTGTAGTATTTTTCTGAGATTCAGATTTTTTTGTTTTCCAATTAATATTTGAGTCCAAAAACTCGATCTAGATCTTTGCAAGGAACAATTAAGAGCTATTTTTAGAAAGCTTTAATTCTTTTAAAGGCATATTTAACCAAATTGCTGGAAGAAAAATTTAATGCAATTATACTATCATGTTGGGTGACAAAATTAAAATTCAAAAGAAATACAGACAATAGTATAAATGATAAGTTGAAACTAAAGTGAAGTAAGATGGTGCTTGGAAACAAAATCTCTTTACACAGACATAGGAGACCTGATTTTACATATGGCTGTCTCATGAACTGGCTACTGAACAAGTCATTGAGAAATGCACATTAATTAACTAATAATATAATCATAGAAGCAACAACATCTTTAAATCCAAAGACACATAACTTTGAATTGCAGTGTTTTATTGATTAATAATAGTGAGTTATCAACAAGTTCCTTAACTTTTCTGAATTTTAACGGTGGCCTCTGTAAAATGGGGATAATATTTATTCTTCTAAAAGCAAATCTAAGATTTTTTAACAATTATTTGGCATATATCATTAATGTATCAAAGATTAAATAACCTAATGATCAAATTGTATATAATCCATTTCACAAAACTGTAACACATAATTTGGAAAGTTAGAAGAATCTCCATTCAGGTCATGTAAATTTGTTTTTCTCAAGCAATAAAAAATAAAATATAAGTATGCATGATCATCGTTATGGTTCTCAATATAATTTTTCCAATTTTATTACCTACCTTTATTTGTCAGATTCATGTAACAACAAATACTGCCCTATTTAGAATGTATATGATGTGCCATACATTTGGCTATGGATTTTACATGCATTATCCTATTTGGTAACCATGAGAGCCCTGTGGGATTTGTTTTATTAACCTATGATTTAGGTAACAACTTTCAGTCTCAGTAATGTTATTTAACTTGCAGAAATTTGCAGAGTTGTAGTATCAACTTTCACATTCAGAAATGCTGACTCTAAACAGCATGTTCTTAGTTATCTGAAATTGTTACATGCAGAAGAGAAAACTGGGATCAGATTTCTCTATCTGCATCGTATGTACCACTATTTGAAATTATATGTTTCTTCTTTATTCTTATTACTGCCTGTCTCCACAATTTGTTTCTAAGCTTCACAAGGGCAAAATCTGTATTGCGAGTTCACTGCTTTATGCCTGTTTAAGCAAACTAAGTATGACCTGAGTAGGCCTCCATACTTCCATATTTGAGTCCTTGTGGATGAATTGTAACCTAACTTAATAATCAGACAAAGTCGAAAACCTAACTTAGTAGTATATCACTTGCAACAATGGTTGAGTATTGACCAGTCCCAGTGGTCATACTTAAACCACTCCTAGACTGCTGAATGTTTAGACTGCGTTCAAATAAGGCAAGCACCGAGCCTTAACCAATCTCACTGTTTCTATACTTCACTTCCAATTGCTGTGCATCATTTTACCTTTTTATTGGGGGGGGTCTATAAACTTGTTCTGACCATGAGGCACCCCTGGAGTCTCTGTGAATCTGCTGTGATTCTGGAGGTTGCCCAATTCACGAATCATTCATTGCTCAGCAAAACTCCTTTAAATTTAACTCAGCTGAAGTTTTGCTTTTAACATGCCTAATGCCTAGCTTGAATAAATACATAATAATCATTTACATGGGCCAGAACTGTGTGTGGATTACACCACAGTGCTCTAAAAGGAGAGTTCATTCCCTATGATTCAGAATAGATTTTAGCAACTTCAATAAGTAGCAAACATTTTAGTCTTTCAAACTAAGAAACTTTGGCCTTAACTCCCACAGATAACTGATGGGTGAACAAGAGTTCAATTACAATGACATAATTGGTTATCATTAGGATAAAGTAAAAGAAGAAGGCATCAACAGGGCTTCTTTAACAAAAATATTCATAGTTACAAAGTTGAGTTTAACAGAATAATTTCCTTTACATTACATACCAGAATAAATAAAGCATTACTATTTGAAAAATAGAGCCATAGAATTACACTGAAGTTTGCAAGATGGAATAATCTATTAATTTAGCTGTAGTGTTTCAGTTATAGACTTCTATGATGCTTGCACCACAGTTCTTTTTGAATGGAGGATGTGGACTGGATTCAGGTAAAAGAAATAAGCTATGGCAAACTCTGTATACAACTGCAGCACACACAAATCAAAAAGCAATCTTTACATGTGATGGTTATTTAGAGTTTGCAATGTTCTCATCAGTAATTCCTATCTTCATGCAGAAACCACTGCCATTGATGTTATAGACGAAGAAAAAGGAAACTTATTTCCTTCTTAGTCTCATCTTTTTCCCTCCACTCTTTCATCTTAAGCCCATCACTATAACATCACTGGAAGACTGAGGGAAGGCCAGATAATTGTTTTGGTTAAATTCATAGAAACATGCTTTGCTTTTGAGTAATATGTGTATATTTTTGGCTTGTCTGTCTGTCTACATGGAAACTTCATATATGTATATCATTTTAAAAGAACTTACATGTGCACACATATCACAAGTAAAATTATTGTAATAGAATTATACAAATTGCATTTAGTTTATATTATTAATTTAATTTCAGAATTGTCTATCGGTGTATTTATTTGTATTGAGATATAATACTAAAATATTTATATTAAAAGGGCATATCTATTTATTCAAGTAGTATCTGATGAGTTAACTACTCTAAGATAATGGATTTTGCTTGTATTTGGACCCAATGTTTTTTTTTTCCTTCAGGTTTTTCTGTATTTTAATGTTGAGTCATTAAAACTGTACTTTGAGCAATCTATACTGTATAAGATTCCATGTAAAACCAAAATATCACCACCAATCACTAAAAAACACACTGCTTAAATATGATTTTTTTTCTTAAATATGTTGTATTTATTAATGAAGAATCATGATTCTAGGATCAAATGAAGTTCAATTTAAAAACCATGAAAGATTATAGTTTTCTTAACTGTATATGTGTTCCAAACATGTGTTTACTTAATGTAAACAAGAAAGAATCTCAAAGAATAATTTTTACTAAATAAATTTCTAAGAAAAGTGAGAAATATATATGTGTGTGTATGTGTGCGTGTGTATGTGTGTGTGTGTGCGCGACGGAATCTCACTCTGTTGCCCAGGGTGCAATGGTGTGATCTCTGCTCACTGTAACCTCTGTCCACCTCCCAGGTTCAAGTGATTCTCCTGTCTCAGCCTCCCAAGTAGCTGGGATTATAGATGCCTTCCATCATACGCTGCCAAGTTTTGTATTTTTAGTAGAGACAAGGCTGGTCTTGAACTCCTGACCTCAAGTGATCCACCCCTCTCAGCCTCCCAAAGTGATGGGACTACAGGCATGAGTCACCATACTCGGCCTTCAAGTATATATATCTAAATAAATTAAAACTGGAAAACGCACAAGTTAAAAATTATGAATGAAAATGACTAATGGAAGACTACACAGGCTCAGTGTACAGGTGCATTTAGTATGCTGTCAGATAATATTTATTTCAAGAGCTGTGTATCAACATCTTTGGGAATGAGAGAGGTTATGTGTTTTATTTTATAATACTTAGTTCTTCCATTTGATGTATAATTCCTTAACAATGTTTCAGATATTCTGTAAAAAGACTTTTTAATACATGTTTTGGATTTCAAAAATTATTTTGTTTTTTTGATGCAGCATAATATAGATTTGGATCTAGGTGGAGAATAAGAATGCTTGTAAGGAAGGTAAAAACGGGCAAGAAATAACACCATTTGACTTATGCTTTAGTAGGTGTGAAACTTAAATGCTTGGTGTAAAAGCTTTAATTCCAATTTTCTTTTCATTCCAGTCCCATTTTCAATTCATTGGCTTTCATATTCTAATGAAAACTGGATCAATTTAAAGGCACTTATACAACTGTTTCCTAACACTTTGTTCTAAATTACGTCCTGACGAATGAGTCATTTTGTCAGCTGAGTTCTTATTCATATTCACCCTGCAGTGTAATACTTTGTTGCTGTTGTTGTTGTTGTTGCTGTTCAAAAACATGTTGTGAGTCAATAATTTTTTCAGAGAACCAGTAAGTATTTTCTGTGTTTATAGAGAGCAATTTGAGGTGATGATTAAACAGCATATAAAAAAAAGGTTTTTTTCTAAATTCTGGTTATCTTAGTACCTTATTAATCCTTATTAGGGTGTTGTTCAAATGAATTTGTATAATCTATATCTCATGTTTAACTTTTGAATAATAAAGAGTATCAAAACTGTAATTAAAGAAAATGAAAATCAGTATGTTAAACTCTGAGAAACAAAATTTTTCTATAGACATCCAAAATAAGTTTACTTTTTTGTAAATCAGATTGGTCATAATTACCAATTAATAAAAATTCCATAGTACATTATGTGAGAGTAAAAATAGCTTAAAGAAGTAAAAAATGTCAAAAAAGAGGATAAATAGCAAACTATAGGAAAAAAATTTCAGAGTCATTCATTTTTCTCCTACTTGTTTTTATTGTGTTATAATTTTAAGGTAAAAATATTATCTGCTGCTGGGGAGGTGTTTTCCCACATTCATTGCTTTTACTCTTTAGGATTCTTATGAACAAACTGTCCAAATTATGAAAAAATATTTTTTTCATAATATATACTTGAAGGGAAGTTTCATGGTTTATGTACTTGTAGGAAAAATATGTAAAGGGCATACTGTAATTACCAGTGGATTCACTACACCAAAATGCAAAATAAAATACAATTTTACTTTTAAGAGCGCCTGATTATAAAATTAGAACTTACAGTATTTAAGATATAAAAGTATACTATATCACTATAATGTAGTGATTTCACTACAATGTAGTGAAATTTCTGTATTATATATAAATGGATATAGTATTACTGGTAGGTAGAAAGTAGTAAGTTGCAGACGTGCTATAGTATTACTGGTAGATAGAATGTAGTAAGTTACAGAGGTACCCTAAAGCAACCAATAAAAATTTTAAAAAATGAAATACATGGTAATAGTCCAACAATAAATATAAAAACATATTATAAAATAATCTAAAACAAGTCTGAAAAAACAAAAAAAAATGAACAAATGGGGCAAATAGATAATAGCAAGATAATAGATTTACATCTAATGCTGTGAAGAATAGCAATTACGTAAATTGTCTCAACAACCCTATAAAAAGGCAGAGACATCCGTAATGAATAAAAAGCAATACCTAACTAATATGCTGTCTATAGAAAATCTGCATTAAATATAAAGACTCAGATAGCTAAAAACAAAAATAATAGAAAAGATACATTACACTAACATCATTCAAAACAAAGCCAGAGTGGGTATGCTAATAATACATACAGTAGATTTTAGAACAAGAAATATTTCTGGGAATATGAGAGGCCATTTCAAAATGATGTTTATTAAGAGAACCTAACAATCCTAAACATGCGTGCATCAACTAACAGAGTTTCAATACACATGAAGTAAAAACTAATAGACCTGCAAATAAACAGAAAATAAATAGGTATGGAAGACTTTAGCAACATAATCCAACATAATCAACTAACTTGATGTAACTAACATCAACAAACATTTGGCCCAAAAATAGCAGAATGTAAATTATTTTCAAGTGCACCTGGGAAGTGTACAAAGATAGACCCTACTCTGAGGCATAAAACAATTCCTAAATTTTTTAAAAAAAGGAACTCACACAAAATATATTATCTGATCACAATGGGATTAAATAAAAATTAGTGACAGAAAGACTTCTGAAAATTTTCAAATATTTATAAACGGAGTACTACACTTCAATATAACCCATGGGCCAAAGGAAAAAACAAAATAGATAATTAGAAGTTGCTTTGAATTTAATGAAAATAAAATTACAACATATCAAAATGTGTGGAATGCAACAAAAGCAGTACTTTTAGAAACATTTATACCAGAAAATTCCTGTTAATAATTTTAAAAGGTCTCAAAAACACAGGCACAGTTTCTTCCTTAATAGTTTAGAAAAAAAAAATAGCAAAATCACTGGTAATAACCAGAAAAAAAGGAAATGATATAGATCATAAATAGCAGAAAACAGAAAAAAATCAGCATAACCAATATTTAGTTATTTGATGAATAGATGAATTCACCTATTTGTTTAGATGTGTAAAAGTAAAAAACCTCTACCCATGTTGATCAAGAAGAAAACAAAGAAATGTTTCCAATAACAAATAAGTGACATTGCTACAGATTCTGTAGATAATGAAAAAAATGATGAAATATTTATGAAAAATATAAGGCTCAAAAATTCAACAGTTTTATCAAACTTTTAAGGAATTGTTGATGAAAGAGTCATTCTCTGTAAAGTACTTAAAGAGGTTTATTCTGAATCAAATATGAGTGTCCAAGGCCCGAGGCACAGTCTCAAGAGATCCTATTCAAGTTTGTCTAAAATCATACTTATCCTTTCAATAGGAATGTTCAATCATCAGAATTGCACGATGGCTGAGCTAAAAGGAATCTAGTGAAGATATATTATGGAAACTGAGCTTCTTAATTTAAATGATGGAATTGTTTTTCTGGTTTTAAACCTTAAATGGCTTAAGCCAAGTATTTGACTACCCATAGAAAAACTGACCACAGATTCTGTGTTAAAATGTTTGGAAAATAAACTTGAAGAACAGAGATGGTGCTTGTAATCTCACGGCTTTGCCTGTATGGCCTTCAATATATCACTCTTGTTATTAACATGAAACCTGAGACTTAACATTATTTGATAGTCTCATTGGAGAAGCATTATGACTCATTTACTTTAATATCATTTTCTCATACTGATACTTAGTAAAGATAGTTATTATAATATATCTTCATAGAGCATTTGCGAAACAGGAAAAAAAAACATGATAAGTAAGGTTGTTACTTTCATATACAATATTTCATTTTATATTACTTTACATTTTATATTACAATGGCTTGTAATATAAAATGTGTTCTCCCTCCTTTTCTAATAATCCACTCTATCATTTTTCTATCTACCTTTCCCTATGTGCCTTCATGGAATACATTGCTGGATCTATTTTGGTTTTAGGCACAGTTGTCTGTTTCAAGTAGGACAATGAAAGATTACTATATCTCTTTGGACTTTTCACCCCAGTTTTCTATATAGATAAACAAGATTTGTGGAAATCACAGAGGACTGACATTTCTCTACTTCATTATCCCCAATAATTTTTCTAGTGATAATTCTAATTCCTCAAAAATTTTGGTTTACTGAACTTAGAAAATTTGAAATTACATGAAAATGATCTCCATTAGACTGAAACAAAATTACTCTAGGTTTTGAAAACCCCTTTTTCAAATTGACTATAGACTTGTGAAGTTCCAGCTTTTCTCTGGAGACTCCTGACAATTGATACAGTTCCCTGTACTCAAAGGATATGTGTATTTATGCTCTGCATTCAGAAAAAGGAATGTCTCTTAGTGTAATTTTTCTGTCAATCTAGGGATATGAGAAAACCTCAAGCAATTCATCTGTGTGGACATGGGGAGGAGGAGAATGAGACTACAGATATATGTTGCTTTGGATGGCACCAATAGGGGCCAGAAAGCTTGCTTGAAACAAGATAAAAGTGTGATTTGGAGACCAATGAAGTGACTTTTTGAATCCTTGCCTTCCTAAATACAAACTGCACGACCCTGGATATACCTCTTAAAATTGTAGCAATTTATTTTTCTCAGTGGCAGATTTGAATAATAATGATTCTATGTCTATAACTTCACACTATTGTGAGAATCAAATGAAATAATGATTAGTAAATAATTTTGAGAATCATTAAACAATTTATCAAACATGTTTTGTGCAAGGCATATATAGGTTATAGTAATTATTGTAACTAATTTAGGCATAGTTCAAAACCGTAATGTTTTTTAACAACTGACCCACTTTATTGCTTGTACGAAATACATTTTCAATAAATGTTCTATATTTTTCTAATAAATCTCTGTTTCTTTAATGCAACTATCTATTTAACTTTAAGCAAGAAAAATGTAGAAAACATTTAGCATAAAGAGATAAAGTGTTCTCTAGTTTGTATAATATGCAATTTTTTGTAAATATCTTCAGCTTCTTGTCTCATTTCTTAGTTCTTCCTACAAAACAACTGAATGGTTTGTATTGAATTATTATTTGTAACAGGCACTATGCCAACTATATTTTCTACTTTACCTTATTCAGTTTTTAACTGGAAACTGTGGCCCAGAGAATTTCCTAAGCTCTTACCTGAGCTAAGAATTATCTGAGTGTAGAGTTTGGAAGGGGATGTGGTCATGAAAAGTTTGATCCCTCCCATTTTGTCCTCTTTTCTTAAAAAGTTTGATCCCTCCCATTCAGTCCTCTTTTCTTAAGCCAGCTGCCTCTGGAAAACACACTTTATGCTGTGTTTACTTCTTCATGCTCTACATTTGGTGGATAACCAACCTTACCGGGGGAGGTTTGAGGCTGTGCACACATCTCTGTCTGTGGCAGAATGGGCAAATGTAATTTTATCATTCACTGTTGGGATACCTATTTCTGGTGCACATTTAAGGCCCATCTTCTAATCGTGTGTGTGTGTGTGTGTGTGTGTGTGTGTGTTTGTGTGTGTGTGATTTAACTGTATCCCTCCCACACTCCAAATTAAGATAAGCAAAATTCCATTTTAAGATAAGCAACCTAAATTCTGATTTGATTATTCTGTTGTGGCTCAGGACACACTACCCTAAAACCTGACTGTAGGATATCAGAATACAGGACCCCAAAATTAGCCTCTTTGGCATATTGAATATCTCTAGCTGATTATTTTGAGAAACTGCAGACATAGAAGTAGCTCTGAAAAGCTACCTTTTATAAAAGAAATTTACATTTATAAAGGAAATTTCTATTAGTAAAGGTATCTATGTTGCTCTGAGCCAACTTTTACCATCTGAGACTTATCTGCCTAAAAAGGCAACATTTATTCACAAATCCTTACTTTCCCTCATCTTCCCATAATTTGTCTCCCCCACACTCCCCCAGCAGCCCCAAGAAACTAGTTCTTTCTGTAGTGCAGCATACTATACAAGTTTTGATCATCTGGCCCTTCTTTGAGTGCCATATTCTTGTGGTACTTCTGTGCATACATATATAGTTAAAATTGTTTTCCCCCATTAGCTTGTCTTATGTCAACTTAATTTACAACTCAGCCAAAGAACCTAGAAGGGTAAAAGAGGGGCAGTTTTTTTCCTCTCCTAAAATACCATTACTTACTTTTTCATATAGTTTTATCTATATGTATCCATACATTTTAATGGTTATTTTTTTCTTTTAACTTAAAAAAACGTAATCATGTTCTATGTAGTCCCTTGAAACATCTTTTTTCCCTGAAAATTATATTGTTAAGATGCAGTCATGCTTTTGAGTACTGTTGTATTTGGACTCTTGTGAAATATTTCATTCATTAAATATACCACAGTTATTTTCATCCACTCTCTTATGAGGTGGACACTTTTTCTTCCCTTCCCATATTACAGGTTTATATTACTGTTAACAGTGTAGATACCAGCATTCTTGTATGTGTTTTACAGTGTACATGTGTAAGAAATACTCATGGGTATGTATCTTAGGTAGGTTTTGAGATATGTGAATTGTAGTTTCAAAAGGTAACAAATTTTTCAAAGTAATGGTACCAATTTACATTTCTACTGAAAATATATATGAAAACCTCTAAAGTTTTCCAACACTTGGTATTTTCAGGTATTTTAACATTTCCTCATTGAATGGATGAAAATAGCATCAAATTGTGGCCTTGATATGTATTCATCTGGTCACTAATGACTTATCTTCTTATTTTTATTGACTATATATATATTTCTTTCTTTTGTGAGATGCCTGAGCTTGCCATTAGCCTATTTTTATTGTTCAAACTATTTAAAATAAACACCAATAAAAAGTTATGAAATCTTACAAAAGGGAATATGATTAGTGTGTTGAGCAGCTGAGAACAAATAGATTCTCACTAAACATTAATATAATTACAAAATATTGAAAACATAAAATGCAAAAACTATCATACCTTTACATTTATGAGCATATATAGCATCCAAGTTGCACACTTAAACATATTTTACAAGGCTGGGCATGGTGGCTTATGCTTGTAATCACAACACTTTGCAAGGCCAAGTAGGGAGGCTTACTTGAGTCCAAGAGTACAAGACCAGAATGGGCAACACAGTGAGATCCCATCACTAATGTTTTAGAAAGGCTTTTCTAGTATATACAAAAATGGTACATATTATGGTACTAAGTATTTGTCAGTAATCATGGTAAAGTAGGAAAACATGGCAAGGGCCATTAATATGTAATACTAAAGTATAATAGCTTTTGAAAACTAGAATGTTTTCAAGACTTCTCAAAGAGTCTTGAATGTTAGGCTTCTCAAAGCTGAAAAGGCTTTATGGATTTTATGACAAAACTATCTTTTCACCTTTCTGACCATATCATGAATTGTATATATTTTAGAAACAAAAAAAAATTCGAACAGAATTTTAGTCCCAAAAGGTGTAATATATAGTTAATATGCATTTTCAAGAATAGCCCACAAAATATGACATTCTTCTGCAAAATGAATGTACATATGCCTTATACAAAATGTATGTTGAATAAATGTACTATGTTTGCGTTATGAATCTTTCTTCCTTAACACAAATAGGCTCCTTAACTTTAAAACACAGAGAAACTTACTTTAGAAGTCCCATTTTAGCACAAGGATAAAAAAATGTTAAACGGGCAATTAAACTAGATTGACTTTAGTGCATAAGATTCAGATGTGTTCAATTCCAAATTTGTCCTGCCATGAAGCATCTCTTTGAGGTGTAGCTGGTTGGCACAACAGCAGGACAGGTTGCAATGGCTGGAATATACAAGGTCAGACAATTCTTTGAAACTTTTCATTCTATACAATTTCTATCTCTGACACCCTAGAATGAGAGGTAAAATAAACACACTTGTGCTAAAGCAATTTCACATAGTGTTATCTAACTAAAAATAGCCATATAATAACAAATCATTACCCCTCTTTTACAGTTGAGGAAGTCAAATGTCACAGTAAGATTGTAGTGTAAATTTTACTGTAAAAAATAAACTTTTCTATAAAAATAAATTGATAATCATCATGTTCTCTTTCCAAAAAATACCCCTTATTATGAGTGTTATGACAAATACACAGATTACTGCAATACAAGTCAGAAAACTATTATCTGGAAAAGTAAAGATAAAGCCTGAAGAATTCAAAGAGCGACATCTTGCTACAAATTATTTTACTGTTTGTTGGTGGAAGAAGGGGGTGTGGGTAGGAAAGTCTTCATGGAGACAGATGTGAATAGAGATTAGAGGACTAGACCAAAGGCACTGAATCAGCATGAGCACCTGTCCTGTCCACAGTTGGAGAAGTATGAGATCATTTTTGTAGGAAATAATAAATCACTTATTTCTGCTAATAACTTGGATATGTTAAGGGAAACAATCAGGACAAGATAAGAAACATAGGTTGGGGGTGACATTGTACAGGATCATGCATGGCCAGGCTAATAAGTTTATGCTTTATCTGGGAAGCAGTCAGATCTCCTTGAACAAGGTGAATCTGTCTTCAGTGAGTTGGATTAACTGAAGAGGAGGCACTGGATGAAGGGAGGAATATCAGGTAGTTATTGGAACTATCTAACCTAGAGGAAAATAGAATGTGGTAGAAGAAGTTTTTAAAGGGCAACAGGGGGATGATGTGAGAGATGCTATGGAAGTAAAACTAACAAGGCATTGTCAACTTATGTGGGTGTGTGGAGGCTCATGCAGTTTTCAAAGATACTTTCATAAACTGAAGTTGTATGCCTCAGAGTATAGTATTGATATTGACACCAATTAGGACTCTGGAGAAATGGTCTGTTCATCATGTTCATTTGGAAATAGTAGAAGGTTATTCATAGACTTCAAACTGTATAAATGTTAATATCTATTTGGACATCAGAAACAGATGCAGTTCATGCCAGTATAGTACCTAGAATATAGCAGGAATTTAATAGATAGCTTGTGACTAATGATTAACTGGTTAACCAAAATAGAGGTTAGGGACTTCTTAAAAACTTCAGTTTGCTAAGTGAGCTATTATAGTTTTGTCTTCCCTTTTCACTCCTCAAAATTAGTCATGCTTACTCTTGGGAAGTTGGTTGGAACGTAGAATTTGTATTTAGGGTTCAGATTTTCATGCTTATTATTTTTTTTTTTGCTTCATTCTTGAATATGTATAGTGATACAGAAAAAAATTATATATAAGTATGGCACTGAAAAGCTTATCTTTAATTGTAAACTGCATGATATAAAAGTATTCTCAGAATGTAGGGAACAATGAATGCTGTAAAACAAAAAACCGCTAAATGCCTACAGAATTTCATATAAAAAAAAACAAAATGGGTGGCAAATGTTAACATTTTGTCAAGAAGGAATCTTGAACTCAGCAGTCTAATACTAGGAAATGAATTGATTGACGAAATGAAGACCAAGTTTTTCAGGATGTTTCTGTATCTTTCTTCATTACAAGAATATATTTGAAAGCCTCCTTAAATTGTTTTCCATTTTTAACGCATTATCATCACATTTAATTACTGAACCTTTGGGGAAATTATTCAGCATTTTACGTTTGAAACTACCCAGTAGGGTGTCTATTTTTGCATAGAAAATTACTACGTGAGAGCACACGATTTAATCTAGCATACTTGCTAAATCAGTGCTTAAAAGGAAAAAAAAATTATCTTAATCTTTTCAGTTCTTTCATTTGATAAAACAAGTAGGCGTACGAGCTTGGCTAAATATGCTTTAAAGAGAGAGTTCTGCAGGTGAAGCGACAAAAGCTTTTTGGGTGCTTTATTATGCATTCTTTTCTTTATATCTAAGAGGATTCTAGCATTTATCCAAAATGGTATTTCCCTTTTAGGTGTGCATGATAGCACGGCAAAGAAAAGATGGCACTTCCAGACAAGTCTTTCATCCTGTGACAGCTGAATTATTCTCTTCCAAATATGCTAAAACAACAGATTTTCATTTTGTTCAAGGCCTTACATCATCGTTAAAAAGCCTTTTGGAATTTGTTCCAGTCATCAAAAATGTGGAGGAGAGAAAATAAACATGGAGGAACCAGTATCACACCATCTCTAAGACAGGGTTCAAACCTTTGAAAAAGCATGTGCAGTCACAGGAATCTTCTCACTGTAAACAGCAAAGCTAAGGTCTTACAAATAAATGGAGTAGGCAGCTTATGGGATGTGATTAGAGGGGCAAGCCAGATGCTCCTATCTAAAAATATCTCTCATGCCTGTACCTTTAGAATTCATTCCTCTGCATCTTGGAGGTTTTTTGATTGGCAAGAGACCCCAAATAAAATGTAAATACTCCTGGGAGATGCACAACCTTAATCTTTTATCAAGGATCATCTCGGTCGACTAGTTGGAATGAAACAAGAAATAGAATAGAGCTTTGGAAAAATGAGTAAAGAAACAAGTTAAAAGCGAAAGGATACTGGCAGGAGAGAGAAGACCCTGAAATAGAAACTTCTATATTTTACAATTTGCCTGATGCCAGTTCTGAGTAAATGGGGTAAATATATAAAAGAAAGAAAACAGACATAGAAAGGCTTTTAAGGTGAAAATTAAACTGCTATTCAAGCAACTTACAATAATTTTAATTTAGTGGAAAAATCTAGTGATTAGAAGACCATGTCTTCTAGGTTCGATATTCATTTTGTTTACTTTCAGATGATAACCAGAAGATTAATTATCTCAGGAAACAAGATTATCACATTAAATGAAAAATAATACTGCTTATCAAATGATTTATATAAATATTAAATTAGGAGATATATAGTAACAAAAAAAGAATAACTGTATTAAAGCAAAATCAGATTCAGCTACTGTTTAAGAATGGTTGTATATGCTCCAATTTAATCCACCAAATTCCTCAGAAGTTGGTGTTTCTGCTTCCTGTGCCTGTGACATCCCACAGCAATTGAGCAAAATCAGATAGAAGAATATTTGAATCTAGATTCTGCCACTTAATAGCTGTGAGATTTACAGATGTGAAGTTTATTCAACCTTTAGAAATGCTAATTTCCTCATCTACACAATCACTATTGTTATGCTATGCCATGCAGGAATCTTTTAAACATTTGAGATAATTTATGTAAACATCAAGGATTGGGAAACGTGGCAAGTTCTTCATAAAGGATATATGTGTTATATGTGTATTTTTTTTTCTTTTCTTTTTTTAGTTTTAACATTCCTAGTTAAGTTAAAATGTTAGCTTTTGTTCTGGGAAAATACCATTCTCTCTTTGTGTATTAGGCCATTGCATATATTTGGTAAGTAAGAGATTGTCTTCTTAATGTTTAATAATCATAAGTGCCAGAATTTAAAGAAAAATAAAACAGGTGACCATAGGTATCTATACACAGAAAATAACTTCCTGGAAAATATCAACTCAGCACTGCGAGGACCTTGACAAATAGGTGATCATGTGAACCTTTGAAACAATCAAAACCATGTGAAGAGCTTAAAATTGTCTACTTAACCATAAACAGCTTTGCCTCCACAAGCTATCTATCCATCCATCTGTCATATGGCATGGGACAGGTTTTCCCATTGTGTATTTATTTTTTCTCATTACTAAGGACAGCTGGTTGAATGTGAATTTTCTATCAGATACACTTAACCCTTGGCTTGTAAGCAAAAACAAAAAAAAATTGAATTTTGTCATTTAATTTATTTTTCTCAATGTTTACCGGATGAAATATCTTCCATCCTACCCTCATCCTTGCTTGTCTGGAAAGCTAACGCCTGTGGTGCAATGAGCACCTCACTTACTCCACAAGGCCTCTAACACAGTGCCACGTACAAACAGATTACCAACAATTGCTTCATAATGACGAAGGGTTTGGGTTTACGTACTCATTTCTTCCTCTTTTTTTCATTTTTCAGTGCACAAGAAATACATATCATTTTCTTATAATGATGTAAATAGTTATATAAATGAGGTGAAGATACATAGAGACACATCCAAGTGCTCAGAGTGAATGAAAGTCGACAAGAGCTGCCTGGATTGAAAGGTGTCTCTGGAAAATCAGGAAAATTGAATGTATTTTTTTGATCCATAAGGGTTTATTTTGTTTGTTTGTTTGTTTGTTTGCTTTTTTGTTTGTTTTTCATATCAGAAAGAGTGAATGCAGACATAATTGAGCTCATAACTTCAAATGAGAAATAAGCAGCAGTCACAAATGAAATTGTCATCAAAGAACCTATTCTCATAGGCGGAATTATTATTTTAAATGCTGGGGGAGAGAACTGGAGAGAAGAGAGGAAAGATGGGAGTATCTGAGCAAAATGTTCTCCCAGGGCCCATCACTTCTAACAGAGTCACTATCCAATATGATGCAAATGTCAAAACACCAAAGCTAGGTCTCCCGACAAAAATAGACAGATTTGATGGTGCTATCTAGATTTTTCTTACTGAAATTTTTAGAGCATTTGTTTGAACAGAGGGTAGTTTGGAGGTTACATGTTCCTTTCTTGATAACAACCTAATTTCCTCATTCCTTTTTGTATGTAGATACAGTTTCTATCTTCTAAGTGCCTGCAGAGATCTGGCTGTTAAAAGAAAATTTTAAAGGAGAAGGTGAATTTGTATGTTAATCCCCTTCCTATAAAATAAATATGGGGTGTGTTGTAATTATTTCTTTCATCTGTTACTAGAGATGATTTTAACTAAAGTAGTGGTGAGCATCTGTGCTAAGGTAAGCAAGCTGGCTTTCCCAAAGGCCTGGTAACAGTACAAGTTGTTTCTCTGAATTTTGTTGTATCTTCTACATTTATATTCCTCATATGAACATCTTATAGGGTTATGTACAGTCTAGATTCCCCTTCATAAAATAGCAGGATGCTGACAGCACACTGTCGGGTACATACGCTTCTCCAGCAAAAGCACAATGCATTATGGGAGGCACCTTGGGTAGTAATTGATACAAGTCTGTTTTCCTGTATTTATTGAGTGATGTTCAACCTCCTGCATCTACAGCCACCACTGTTCTAATTATTCAAGCTGACACTCCGCACTGCAGTGCTATATGACTGCTTCATAGACATGTCTTAAAAATTGGTGTAAGTTAATAATTTATTTCAAATACATGAACGTACCTAGCATATCATCGGTGCTCTAGAAATGAGTGTTTCTTATTTTTATATTCTATTTTTTCTGATTCCTCCCATCCAAAATAAATTCCTCATCAAAACAGTGAAATAGATTATCCTAGAGGGTAAAGAGTAGCATGAAGCCAGATAATTGTAAAGTATTAAATGTAAGGTCACTGATTTAAGAGTTATCAATTAGGTTCTATAACCTCCATTACATCTTGGCTACCCATTCCTCAATGCTATTTATTGCCTCTAACTCTCTCAATGGCAGAACCCACCTGTGGCCACCAGGGCACCAGCTCTGTGTAGGTAACAAGATGGCTCTTTTTCCCAAGTCACCATCTTCTATTGACCAGACTAAGCTCTCACATCCAGACAGCAGAGGCACAGGTCTTGGGTTCTTAGTATAAACAAGGGAGGAATAAACATACCAGGACAGATACTGTACCTGTTAACTTCCCTGCCTCTTATCTCTTGTGTGGGCCCTGGAGGCCACACATCTTCCTTTGTCTCTTGGTTTCAGAAAAATTTGTGTTCTAAACCATATTTAGTTTTTTTTCCTATCATTTCTATTTCATACATTCTCATACATTTAACTTGTAAAATGGACTGTAGTATTATTACCTAATGTAATTAAAGCATATGAATTAAAATATTTCTACAGTCAAAAAAAAAAAAAAACAAAAAGTACCAAAACAGGTTACTAGATATATGACCTTTGAGAAAAAAATAAAGCCAGAACATGTATTCGCAAACATACATATGTAAACACGTATTAGAGGTCCATATAACGTTCCACATGTAAAGAATAATCATTCATATGTGACAATATAGTTTTTGACATTTCCACCTAAAAATGCTAACATTGAAGCTACATGCCAGAGAACTGTAAATATTTACCTGGAGTCAGTTATGTAACCGTGTTTGCTCATCCCCGCATCCCCAGTGTCTATAACACCTGAAGCACAGTACATGTTCAAAATACACTTGCTGAATAATTGATGAGCACCCCACTCCTCTTAACTACAAGGTTAGTCATTGCAATATTTGTTTTATATTTTGTATTCATGTACACATACACTTCTTACAAAAAAGGCAAGTATTCTAGTGTACAGTCTTATTGTTACAATATAGTATTCAAGTGATTGATAACTGTATCAATGTTTTCCCTTCTCTCCTGTTTTCCTGCCCTTTCCTCATCACAAGTCTGTCCTACCCCTGCACTCATTAATAATGGTGGGTGGTTTTATGTTAAGTCTTTGTAGGTCTTCATTTACCACTTCATTCCCTTCAACAACAAACCCAGCATGTGGTATATGTGTGACATAGCTTGCTTCACAGTCATTGTACCTAGTATATCAAGTGTATATATTTTCTCCTCAGGTTCAGAATTCTACTGGGTGAGCTTACATTAAATAGGGACCATCACAGAAGACCAAGAAAAACACACTCTCTTTCCTACAGAGAAACCGGAAGACATAATAGTCATCTTTACTTCACCCCTCCGCTTTGCTTCTAATTGGTATGTAGTAGTTTTGCAGTTCAGGAAAATAGCTACAATTTCAGGGACATGTGACAGCCAGGATGCTTCACACTAGGTAGCTAAACGTATCCAGGGCAAAATATCAAATAAAGAAGCCTCTGATTAGGAAGGGCCATCCATCTAAAACAGTGCGGCTGAGCAATAACATCTACCAAGTATCAGGAGCTGTTGCCACCTTGAAATAACACAATTATCTACTTTTCTTAATGTTCCCCAATTGCTCCTAGCCCATGTCTTATGATCCTATAACACTTACAACATTCTCTCTTTATATATGTGTGTGTGTGTACCATATGTATAAATACATAATTATATATGTACATATTGTATTTATATAATCTCACAACAACCTTGCAAGATAAAAACTATTTTCTTCATTTTATCCATAAAACTGGTAATCAGAGAGATTAAGTCCTTGGCACAAAACCACTCTCCTAGTGATTTCAGATTTAACCTGGGCCCATGGCTCTGCACTTACTGCATGGACTCCTACAATTTTTCAACCTAAATTTTGGATAAGCTGGAGCTGACAGAGAGAGCTGTTTCTGGGTTATTGCAAGGGAAACACTACCTTGAATGATCAGACTTACCAAGGATGCTGGGTGTATCAGCAAAGGATACTTGGGTTCCTTCCATAGTATCTTGGATGAAATCTCTGAGATGTACACTACCGCAGGTCTCAGTCCATGGACCCAACTGTGCTCTGGGCACAAAGTGCAATACCAAAACAGCATGCCCTCCCTCTCACAGACCAAGAATAGGAGCCCTCATCCTAAACTTGCTCTTTCTGAGATAGAACATTTTAAATCACAACCCTGATCACCACCTACCCTTGCTCAAGAGCATGTTATTGACTATTCACCATCTGATTACTTAAAACCTCTTGCCAGGTTAAAATAATGTGAAAGATCAGAATTCTGAGAGAATTAAAGATTCTCTGATAGGGCTCTTCAATCAATATCAATCAATCAAATGTTGGTCATCCAGCTCTATGTTAGGGGTTTCAGTGACTTACTCTCCTAATCAGCTTATTTATTAGAGCATTCAAATTATGACAACATTAAGGAAGAATTTTAACTATGAAAATAAATAAAATCAGTTGAGATCTGTCCCCCAAAATTGGTCCTTTGGAGCCAGGAAGAGTCATCATTCCACTTTTTAAAGATTTATCAAGCACCATATAAAGCTTAAATAAGGTGTTTTTTTTTTCTGAAAATTATGCCTCAGAACAAAAGGGGTCACACTGTTGGGCCTTTTAAGGATTCTTTCATGTTATGAGACCTGTTTGAAAAAAACACATCAGCCTTTGCAAACATGAATCAATTCTTATTTTGGATGCATAAAGAGGTCAACTATTTAAAAAGAGATGACAAAGTGCTTTAAACACACTTTAATAACTGGTCAGGAGGGATGAACTAAAATTTGCAAGTATTCTATAACTTAGGTAAGATACATTTTAAACATCACTTTAAAAATTCAAGGGAGAAATTGCATTTGTTATGGCAATGACAAATAGATACATGAGGGATGAACTAAAAACAAATTGTTCTCTTGTTATGCAAACATAAGAACATAGGGCTGTTGGTCAGGCAGGGTAACTCACTTGAGGTCAGGAGTTCGAGTCCAGCCTGGCCAACATGGTGAAACCCCGTTTCTACTAAAAATACAAAAAAAAAAAAAAAAAAAATAGATGTGGTGGCCAGTGTCTGTAATCCCAGCTACTCAGAAGGCTGAGGCAGGAGAATTGCTTGAATCCAGGAGGCGGAGGTTACAGTGAGCTGAGATTACACCATTGCACCCCAGAAACTCCATGTCAAAAAAATAGAAACAAACAAAAAACATAGGGCTGAGCTTTGTTACCCTTCTCACTGAGTCAACCTTCTTACCTGTATCTACAACAGTGCCTGACAGCTAGGAGGGGCTCAAAACTCATCTGCTGACTAAAAAAATGAATGAATATATGGCTAATTTTGGCTTGAAACAAAAGTTTCTAGGAAGAACATCAAGTTCAAAAAGTACTGTTTCTCAAGTAACTTGTAAATGGAGATGATGTATTAAATTGCCTCCAAGGTGACCTTGGTAATGACTGAAGCGCCGACAATAATGAGGCTTAAATTAAGTATTTTTAAAAAGGTGAGGTTATGTGATAGTCAATAAACCATAGCTGTAATTTCAGTATTACAAGTAGAAATTTGGCCAGGTGCAGTGGCTCACACCTGTAATCCCAGCAATTTGGGAGGCCGAGACAGGCTGATCACCTGAGGTCAGGAGTTTGAGACCAGCCTGGCAACATGGTAAAACCCCCTGTCTACCAAAAATAAAAAAATTAGCCGACCGTGGTGGCACACAGCTGTAGTCCCAGCTACTCGGGAGACTGAGGTACGAGAATCGCTTGAACCCAGGAGGTTGGCAGTTGCAGTGAGCTGAGATGGTACCACTGCACTCCACGCTGGACAGTAGAGTGAGAATCCGTCTCAAAAAAAAAGAAAGTAGAAATTTGACTATGTGTCATATCCCTAAGTGTTTGTATATTTGGATAGACCATTGTTGCTGTTTTGCACTCCAACTACTTCTTCCCTACTCCCCCACCAAAGCATACTCAGGAATTATTTTTAATTTGGACTGGCATTTTATTCCAATATATGAGATATCTGAAACCCTGGCTTCCAAGTTGGTTTATCTCCAGACTGAATTTCCTGTATTTTCACAGGGGCTAAAGGCTTGGTTTTGATTCACCCTAATATTATCACTGAATTATAGCACCCACAATTTAATGTAACAATGCTTTGTAGTTAGATGCAGCACAGAGTGAGGTTTTTATCTCCCTTACTTTGGAAGCTGTGTGCTGACTAAAGTAGCTTAAAATTGTATTTGCACTTTGGCAGTCACATCACACTATTGACTAATATTGAGGCTTCCCGAAACTAAAATCCCAACATCTTTCTGACATGTGCTGATAAGCCACATAATCCTCCAACCATACTTGTGCAGGTAGCTGCAATGAACTCTTTTTTTTACACTTACTTTTGTCCAGCTTACAAGATAGCCTTCTAACAGAGTACTACCCCTCCAAATTTTGCATAATCTGCAAATGTGATGCCTGTTGGGAATCTGTGACCTCACTGACGTTTTTGATAGAGAAAGTAAATGAAGACGCATTGGTGGGATGTCATGAAGTGAAAAACAGGTTCTCTCCTAAAGAAAGGCCAGTCAGCAATGTTAAATATTTTAGATAAGTTACTGTGAACTGAAATGAAAGCCCTAACCCTCCATCCCTCCATGAGGTATTTGGAGATGGGGCCTTTGGGAGATAATTAGGTTTAGATGAGGTCATGAAAATGGGGCCCTCATGATGGAATACTGTCCTTATGAGAAGAGACACCAGAGACACCTTTCTCTCTCTCTCTCTCTCACACACTCACTGTCTTTCTCTGTCTGCCATGTGGAGACACACTAAGAAGGCAAGCTAGGAAGACAGTCTTCAGCAGAACCCAACAATGCTGGTACTCTGATTTCATACTTCCAGTTTCCAGAAATATGAGAAATAAATTATGTAGTTTTAATCACCCAGTGATTAAAATAAAGTGGTATTTTGCTTTAGTATCTTGAGGTAACTAATACAAATGTAAAATATAAAGGGAGTTATTAGTAAAATTTGAGAGGTGACATTACACTTTTTATGATGAATTAATATGATAAGATTTTAAGAAAAGATAACAAAGATACTTGGTTTATTTCACCTAACTGGAGAATTCTGGCTTCAAAAACCAGGAGAGATATGATTGACATGTAGAAGAGGAAGAATTATACACAAAGGTATCTTCAAGATTAAGAGACCCTCCCATTTGAGGGCAGAAGAAATGAAATCAATGAAAACACAAAAGTGAGTTTGATGGAGTGTACAATATGGTTGTAACAGAGCAACTCCTTGAAATGAAAGCTAATAATGAAGAGGGTAATCCCGGAGACTGAGTACTACAACAGGAAACTAAAATCCCAACATCTTTCTGACATGTGCTTACAAAGTTTACAAAGTTCAAAGTATGAGATGGGCTGGGTGAAAAACATGGAATTCTATGACTAATTTTGCAGACTGGAAATAATAAAATCTAAAGAAGTAGAGATTGCTTCAGATGATAAAATACAGTTAGGGAGTTGCATTGATATAGAATAATTCATTGTTCACTTTCTTTCATGACATGCCTTAAATTTTTTGAGGCTAGAAGTAAACAGAGTAGAGAAAGATGAGGAATTAGTAACATGGATTTTAGTGGCTTTAATTTTATAAACACACACTGTATAGCAGTTAATATTGAAGGGCTGATTTTTTTTTCACACATATTACAACATTACCAAAAACATTCTTCCATTCATTTTTCTCTCTTAGAAGTACAACTAGGACAGGCTATTCATTGATGTAATTTTTTTTTTTAAAGTTTTTGTTCTTTGATTTTTTCATGAAATGGGCTAGATCTTCTGAGAGCATTTCTATATTAGGCACAGAGCTTTGCTGCTGTTTTTAAGCTAAGTCAAACATAAATAGGAGCTCTCCCCATTTCCACTGAAGTGTCACTCAGCTAAGTACCCACGCTAGAGAGGAGGTGGTTCTCTCTACAGAGATTCGTCATGCCGTGTTTTATACTTAGACATTTTTCTCAGAAATGAAACTATTTAAATTTCCCATCTTATTGGTCTGACTGTAGTTTTTCTTGGAAAACTTGCTGTTGTTTCTGTACTAAACTCAACCTTTAGCTTTTCTTCCACTTTTAGTACTTTAGTTTTAAATAATCACAAATATTTCAGTTTGTAAGAAGACCGTACATACACTAAAATAAGAGCCTATGCGGGTTAATACAATTTTAAATAACAGACTTATATCCTTAAGTTTAGAAAAATTTAAGTAATTAGTCACCTTTTTTTATTTATTTATTTACTTTTTTTTTTTGAGACGGAGTCTTGCTCTGTCACCCAGGCTGGAGTGCAGTGGCCGGATCTCAGCTCACTGCTAGCTCCGCCGCCCGGGTTTACGCCATTCTCCTGCCTCAGCCTCCCGAGTAGCTGGGACTACAGGCGCCCGCCACCTCGCCCGGCTAGTTTTTTTGTATTTTTTAGTAGAGACGAGGTTTCACCGTATTAGCCAGGATGGTCTCGATCTCCTGACCTCGTGATCCGCCCGTCTCGGCCTCCCAAAGTGCTGGGATTACAGGCTTGAGCCACCGCGCCCGGCCAACCTTTTAAAAGAGCATGATAAAAACACATATTTGAAGGTAATATTTCTCACATAACATGAAACACATATAAGAGGTGTCACTTAGAGCCTCCAAAAATCTTAAATGAATTTGATAGCAGGTACGATAAGGCAAGTGTGACTTTAAAATTTAAAAAACAACAAACCACGTTCTACATCACTTTTTTTCTATAAGAGTACCTGTCATTTGTAAATTACCAAGAATAGCATGATCTCAATAAGAAAGAAATTCTGAAAATATTTGGCTAATAGTAAACTTAATAATTGAAATGATCAATTAAGAAATTACTTAAGAAAAGACATCCGGGGCCTGATTCAGTGGCTCAGGCTTGTAATTTCAGTGGCTTGGAAGGCCCAGGTGGAAGGATTGCTTGAGGCCCAGAGTATGAGACCAGCCTGGGCAACATGGCAGGACCCTGTCTCTGCAGAAACAAAAAATTAGCTGGGTGTGGTGGCACACACTTGTAGTTCCAGCTACTTGGGAGGCTGAAGTAGGAGGATTACTTGAGCTCAGGAGTTTGAGGTTGTAGTAAATTATGACTGCATCACTGCACTCCACCCTGGGCAAGAGAGTGAGACCTTGTCTCAAAAAAATAAAAATAAAAATAAAAAATGAAAAGAGAGGAACATACTTTTGTGACTAACTAAGAAGATGGATTACCTTTTTTATTAAGTCACTGAACCTTAATCAATGAACCAGAAATCAGCATATTTTATGAAATGCTTGAGACTCTCCATGTCAAAGTTTTTCATGGTTTCTGAACCCATTTAACTTACTAAGCACATTGTCATTTCTTAGTGACTCAGTATTCTAAAACAGCATCTAACAAATCAGAATACTTATTAGGGAGAGATTTTGACACGAAGAAGAATAAAGGACAAAGTTCTCACAAAATTATCTGAAAGCTTTGTTTGAAAATTGACTTACATGCAAGAAAGATCAGTTTCTAAATTTTTGTAACTGGACTGAAATCAAAACACCCCTGCTGACCTCACATTCACTTACAAATATATTTAATTTCAAACAGAGCTTTTGATCATCAGCCAAAATTAGTTGTCAGTGTTCTATAAACATCTTACAGAAGCAGTTTAAAAGAAAATAATCACAAAAGAATGGTTTTAATTTTTTAAAGTGACATATAATTAAATATTTCTAAGCAATGACATTTCCTTGGACACTATGTGAATCAGAGTGCTTTGTTGACTACCATATAAGTTATAATCTACATTTATTTCATCTACTGTCTTTCATTCAGTAATTTTGAAAACCCTATAAAGAATTCATGATAGAAACTCAAGCACTCTAAAGAATTTCAAAGGGTCACAGTGGGTTGATGGAAGGAGTTGTTCTTCTGTTAATTAAATTCTGCCCAAGAAATAATGAAGGTCACTCTCACGTCATTTTCTTTGGATTTTACATGAAGTAGTAAAGATACAAATAATTTTTATTTACAAACTGTAAATATTTTAACCATTGATGTTATAATTATTACTTTTATAAAATTTACAGCTGGGCAGTTAAGAAAACATAAAATAGTAGCATTCATTACAGTCTCAATGTACTGCATAGAATGAAGAAAATATTAGTCAAAGAGGTACAGAATCACTAACAATTCATGTTAGTAACATTCAATCAGCTTACTAAATTGTAAAAATAGTGTTTATTTTGTTTTTCAAAATCATATATATTTAAGCATCTTGAGTTTTGTTTCTATTGAGGGTTAACCTGTTTAGAGTATCAATTGGTAAAATAAACAAAACACTACACAATTGCTTTACTGGTCATCTCTGAAAACTAGTAACTATAAAAATCAATTTTAATGAATAAATATATACATTGTTTTGTATATTCAAACCTTTGTCTATCTTCTATTTGTGTCTTCAACTGATTTGTACTGACTTTGACATGACTATAGTACAAAAAATTACCAAGTCTACTTATTTTAAATATACAGTTTAAAAATAAAGCCAAAACAAACACTGTGACGCTATTTAAAGTATGTGCTCCAATACTCTACTGGTGTTTCATTTTAAAAGGGGTGGTATAAAAATAATCAGAGAGTTCAGTGTTTTTTCTCTGCCTATATGTGACGTGAGGATTATATTGCTGAAATAAGGTCTGCTGGACTTTGAGCACAATAATGGCAAAAAAGCAAGTCACTTTTGTGTCAACATTGTGTCCCAATACCAGACCCATCTCCTGATGCTAAAAAAATAATTATCGATTTAACTAACAAAATCAGTGGAATCCTTAACTGGGACCTCAAAGGAAGGAATAGAAGCCTCTATGTATATTTTCAAAATTTAAGAAATACTGAAATTAAATCAAATCAATGAAATTAAATTAATGGGTATGGAGGCTCAGGTCTATAATCTTAGCACTTTGGAAGACTGAGGTGAGGGGGTTACTTGAGGGAGTTTGAGACCAGCCTGGGCAACATAGTGAGTCCCCATCTCCAAAAAACTAATGTAACTTAAATGTTAACCCAATGTAAGGCTGCAAAGCAAAAAGTATCATTTTTTCCATTAGAATGAAATTGATTAAGAAAAAAATCACATTAATTTTTTTTATGTTGATTATAAACTTTGATTATAAATCATAGATGGCCGGGTGCGGTGGCTCACACCTGTAATCCCAGCACTTTGGGAGGCCAAGGCGGGTGGATCACAAGACCAGGAGTTTGAGACCAGCCTGACCAACATGGTGAAACCCTGTCTCTACTAAAAATACAAAAATTAGCCGGGCATGGTGGCATACACCTGTAATCCCAGCTACTCGGGAGACTGAGGCAGGAGAATTTCGCTTGAATCCAGGAGGCGGAGGTTGCAGTGAGCTGAGATTGTGCCACAGCACTCCAGTCTGGCAACAGAGTGAGACCCCATCTAAGAAAAAAAAACATAGATGTCTTTGGCTAATAAAAATTGTAAAACAAGCAATTTCTTAATAATTCATTTGATAAAATTAGTTCCATTGGAGAGAGGGATGAGGAAAAGAATTTTTGATGAATAAAGTTTGATGATGGCATGACAAAGAATTTTAATCTTCTAAATGAAGACACATGTCACTCTCCTAGATCCACAGTAAGATAGATAGGGACCTTAGGTATCTGCAGGTACTCCAGTGCAGCTGCAAAACTGAATGAGTTAGAACAGCTTCTCAAGTACTTCTCAAGACACCTCCAAAGAAAAACATCATCAATGACAGTCATATGTCACTTAATGAGAGTGATTAGAACTGAGAAATGTGTCACTGGGTAATTTTGTAATTGTGAGAACATCATAGAGCACACTGACACAAAGCTAGATGGGATAGCCTACTATATACTTAGGTTATATGGTATAGCCTATCGCTACTAGCCTACAAAAGCTAGTGTTACTGTACTAAATACTGGAGGCAATTATTACAAAGTGGTACCATTTGTGTATCTAAGCGTATCTAAATATAGAAAATATTGTATTATGATATTATGGAACCACTTTTGTATATGCAGTCCATCATTGACTGAAAATGTTGTTATGCCACACTTGGCTGTATAAGGAGATCTTCCCTTTTATTTATAATGCATCAGTGGTTCCCAACTTTTTGGCACCAAGAACCATTTTCGTAGAGATTTCCCATGGATCAGGGTTGGGGGCCAAGGGTATTGTTTCAGGATGATTCAAGCACATTACATTTATTGTGCACTTTATTTCAATTATTGTGTTGTAATATATAATGAAATAATTATCATCATAATAACATAATAACATACTAACAGCTCATCATAACATGGTATCAGTAGGAAGCCTGAGCTTGTTTTCCTGCAACTAGATGGTCCTATCTGCAGGTGATGGAGATAGTGACAGATCATCAGGCATTAGATTCTCATAAGTACACAACCTAGAACCCTCACATGCTCAGTTCACAACAGGGTTTGCGCTCCTATGAGAATCTAATTCTGCTGCTGATTTGACAGGCGGCAGAGCTCAGACAGTAATGTGAACAATGGAGAGCAGCTGTAAGTACAGATGAAGCTTTGCTCACCAACACTCATCTCCTGCTGTGCAACCCTGGGCCCCCAATAGGCCACAGACTGGTACCAGTTCATAGCCTCGGGGTTGGAGACACCTACACATCACTGAAATATTATAGGAAAAGGCAAAGTGCAAAAATCAAACATTCGATTATTGTACTATGAAGAGAGAAGCAAAACATTGTATAAATTCCCAAATTACACCCTGGCTCTTAAGTACAATCTCATTTCCAGCATTTCATATTCGCTCTTTGGTTTATTTCCTTTTCATAATTGAATATCTAGGAGTTGGGTTCCAATGGAAATCTAATTAAATTTTTAAAATCACTACTTTGAAATTTTTAATTATTTCCTTACTAAGTGCACCACGTTGATAGACTTTGATTTTTATCATTGGTGTTAGCACTTCTTAAAATTTGTCCACTTTTCCCCTAATAATGCAGAGATATGTGATATAATATTCAAATAATCTTATAAATACATGTGCTAGGCAAAAGTGACAAAGATAGGACCAGCATCTTCATGTGAACACTCCAAATATTCATTATTCTTCTTTTGGGATATAACAAAAAACAAAATTTAATGAGTCCATGTACAATGGACATACGAGTTTATCAGTCTAAAAGCAGAGAAACTTGTATGTTTCTGACCTTGTGTATAGCAACAATTTTGATAATGCACATTTTTTATATTTTTTGTGGAAATTGGTATAATATGTTAGATGTTCTCTTAGGGTAAGTTTATGTGTCAAGTAACACATTAAAATTGCAAGGTAATAAATATTAAAGCTACTAGCAATACTATGAGTAGTTTCCAGACTTAATAATAAAACAAATAATAAATTAGATCTATGTGGATAATCTATGAGTTCTCTAACTGCACAACATAAATAAATAGTGCAAACTTAGCTGTTGCCTATATTCAAAAAACCAAGGGTAACATGGATATCTTTATTGGTAACAGAGTAAGTATTATATAGATATGTAACAAAACATTATTCTCTATAACTTTTTGGAGAACAAAATGCTGTCTGATACATTTAAAGATTAGGCTCAAATGGAGTACTCCCTCTGTGCTTATATTTGTTACTTCCTCTAAGACAAGGCTAAGCAAACCAGATAAAGACAGGCAAAACAAATCTAATTGTTTTAGTAAACAAAAAAAAAAAATTAAGGAAATGAATTGTAGTGATTGTACACTTTAGCACTGAGAGAGAAAGAAACTCTAACCCTATGACCCAAAGCTATTACATTCCTTCTTGGCTTTGATCTACCAGGTCACTGTCAAATTCTCTACATTAGCTTTTTCACTTCAATGATTGCTTTAAGGTAACATGGACCTACTGTGTACCTTTTATGACTCAATCTATTTATATGTCAATCTGTGAGCAGAAATCATCTATGAAATGCTCTCCTGGGCAAAATGTAATCCATATTATATATATTATTTGTATATACATATATATATATATTTTTTTTTCCAGGATTCTAACAAATCTTCAATTAAGGAATTTTTTTTAATCTCTTGAGTCCTTTCTTGGTAAAATGTCTGTCAGAATGATAGACAAGATGCTATTCTAGAAATATTCCTTCACTTATCTAGAACAAATACCTATACATAAATACTCTTTTAAAGTGAATGTGTGTGCTCAAGACTAATTCATGTTGTAATTTTTTTTGACTGAGAGATCTGGGGCACATGAAAATCCAAGACCATTACCAAATTACACATTTTGTATCTGCCTAACAATTGTCAACTAAAAGTCTAAAATTATTAAATATATATATATATTCATTTACTAGAGATAATGCATTAAATAATTACAGCCAGCAAGTTCTTGCACATTTTGGAGAAAAAAATTTTAAACATTTATTTTTAGAAATGAATAAAATATTTAAAATTTTTGACACTGCAAAATATCCTTACATGAAGAATAAAAATAATACACATTTTAAAATAAAATAATTATGTTATATAATGAATAACATTTAAAACTCCAGCTTACCCATTACTGGACAATCTTAATTCTAAGTTCTACGTTAATCAATATGCGGAAACTGGAAACTTACAGTATGTAAAATCTTCCTTAACCATTTAAGCCAATGTAGCCTTTTATTGAACTATTATAGGAGCTTATTCTTTTAAAGAGCATACTCATATTAATCTCCTGATGTCAAAAGACACAATCGCCATTTCAACATCTGTTCTCGTTTCCTTCCTCCAGGCATTTCCCTTCCCCCCAGGCTTTTCCCTTAATTTATCCAATTTTCATCTTTCCTAGCTAGCATTTCTGTGCCACTTTTTCTCACCACTCCATATGCTTAGGAAGTCTTCCAGATTACACTCATCAAGCTATTGCAGCTTCCTTTATATACCCCAAAAACAACCAGCTCAAAGATTCCAAATGTGACCTTTTACAAATCTCCTTTTCTTTTATTCATATTAAATTGTTTTTTTTCCTCTGCCAGGGCCATCACATCTTAGACCAGAAGTTTATTATTAATCGATTGCAGAAGTTTCCATAATTTATTTATTGTATTGCTTATGAATAAACGATTATTTTTAATCACAGCAACTCATTATGCCTTAATAACATCGTGAAGGTGATAACATTATTACCATATTAATAGAATAAGTTCTGATTATTTTTAATGTCAGCTATAGTAATTGCATTAAACAGAAGATAAAATATGTAAAAGTAGATGTAAATTCTTATGTAAAATATTTTATATATATTTCTTTAAAACATGCAAATCAATACCAAATCATATATTAAGCGAAAAAGCCAGAAGTTCAAGGTCAAAGAATACTTTATATTTTTAAGAATTGAATTTAGGTCACTTAAATCTTTTTGAAATTGTTCTCAGATTTAATTTATGACATACATGAAGAAATAGATGAATTTACATGCCATATTTTAAAGAAATATGTATCATATATTTACTTGGCTCTTCTTATTTCTGGACATGGAGATTAGGGGTTTCGAGCCAGAGAGGGCCTGGTTCACCTCCCACCTCAGCAACTCAGTACACACAAACTCTTGGGCAAGCCCCTTGGGTTTCTGAGCTTCTATTTCCCTTTTCCAAATAGGGACACTACTGACTACCCCATCTACAAAACTTGTTGTTTAAGTTGTTTCAAGTATCAAATGAGGTAACATAAAACATGTTTATAAAAGATACCAAACTGAATAAGAAACAAGTGATGCAGTAGAAACTGTGGGTGACGAAAACAATTCCAAATTAAGGTGTGTATGTAAATTCTTCAGCATGCTACTCTCTATGGTGTCTGTAATGATAGACCCTCAGTCGGGGCTGCCAATAAGGAGGATGATTTTAGGAAAATAGAACCATTTACTAGGAAATATTCTGATATATTTCCTTGAAAGAGTAGAAGCGACAAGAAAACCAGAATTTTAGCAAAAAGCAGTAGAGAGGTGGAAACATTTCTTCAATTCATGTTTGCTACAAATTTCTATAATTCTATGATTTTAAGACAGCATTTTGTTAGCCGTCTTCATAGTAAAGTAAAAACTATTCACAGTAATTTTTGTGCCTGAGCTCTTTTGCTGAAGGGTCATGAGGGCATGACAGTGTTCATAGTTGCAGTGGCTCATCCAAAAGAATATTTAAAAATGAAGTCTACAATGAAGAGGTGGGAGAATGAGACAAGGAATATGAAATAGAGAAGAAAATTGGAAAATCATTACAGGAGTTGTTAGTAACTTTGAATCAGGATATGTGAGCAAACAGAATGGAATGACACAAGCCAAATGGGTAAACTAAAAGCAGACCATAGTCTGCCCCCAAATATATGAATAAATAAACATATCAAATGAAAATTTCAGTGCTTAACTTGCAGATCAATGTAAAAGAAAAGGAATAAGAAAGGAGGACTATGCGAAGGTAGCTCCCAACCTGAAAATTGTGAAGTCAGGTTTAAAGAACCAAGGATACTATACTCTGTCAAACATAAGACAGATTCCAAGTTATATTAGAGAAAAAAATCACCTAAAATGGCAGAATGTATCTAAATCCTCATAATGGCAAAGAGAAGAAATAGTTCCTTTAGTCTTATATATGCATGCTCATTGACAGGTGGAATTATTTGTAGTAATATCAAATTAATCCAGTTGTTTAAAGCCACATTGTCCAACATTGTTGCTCTTCATCACATGTAGCTATTTAAATTTAAACTAATAAAAATTAAATAAAATTTGAAAGTTAGTTCCTCAATCACACTAGTCACATTTAGAGTACTCAGAAACTACCTGCAGCGATTACACTGGCTAACATACACATAGAACATTTCCATCATTCCAGAAAGTTCTTTAGGAGAGTCCTGTTTTAATGCAATACATTGTTTCCTAATATTGAGATATACAGGCATATTTAATAAGTAACAAGTTTATCTAAAACCATAGATAAGCCCAATACAAGACTATAATAACACTGAATGCAAAATAACAACAAATAATACAAATACAAAAAAAACAATATTTTTTCCTTAATAAATGCTATGCAAAAGTCTTTAAATCAGACTAAATATTTTGACATCCAAGGTTTAATTTGATCATTGTATTTTAACCTGTTAAACTCTACTATAGAATTTGCATTTACAGGATAATTAGAAGAATTGGGGTGGTTTAGATGGTCCTTCATTGAATCCTAGAAAATGATGCTATTATCCAAGTTATGTCATATACTGGTCTCTGTTTATTATTTTTGAAGCCCTGGAACCTAGCATGCATTTGGTTCATGTTTGTGGAATAAGGGAGTCTCTCCTCCAGTTCTAACAGGAGATCATTCAGCATCTGCTTCAACACTTACATTGGCAAGAGATTTACCACCTCATAAGGGAAAGCATTCCATTTTTAGCAGTTCTGTTAGAAAGAAGTTACTTCATTACAGAAAATCCAAATTTACCTGCTTATATAACTTCCACTAATCTTATGTTTTGTGAGATAAAGTTTAAAAGAAGTTTATTTTTTTCCATGTAAAAGCTTTTTAAATACTTGCAGGTGACTATAACACTTTCCCCACCAACTATCCTTACATGGCTTTATTTCCAGACGCTTCTTTGTCATCTTCTAATTCTGCGATGTCTCTTAAAATGCAATGTCCAAAACATTACATTATCTTCCAGTTACACTGATCAGGGCAGAGAACTATGGGAATTACCCCCCATGGCTTCGTGCAGTATACTTCTATTAAAGATGCCCAAGATTCCATTAGCTTTTCTTGGCATTCTCATCACAGCATGACTCATAGTCCACTTACAATCAACTAAGAGTTCATACCTAAGTCTTTAAGATGAGATGTCAAATCATGACTCCTTCGACCTTGCTTCTTTTGTAGTTTTCTTGTATTAGAGTGGAGGACTTTATTTCATGCTGATGGCTCAGGTATATTGTTTCCACCAGTTAAGATTTTCTAAACTTTGATTCTGTCAATCATCTAATACATTAGCTATCAATTCAACTGTGTGTTGCATGTAAATATGATAAGAGTAACCTACCAAACATTAAAATCTTTGTTAAAAAACAGTCCACGTACAAATACCCATATCACAACAACAGAAACCTCCTTCTAAGATGATACCCACATATTACCATATTTGATTATTTATTATGTTTTAGGAGCCACATATATATGATCTTTAACTGTTATAACAATCATTTAGTGTGCTATTCACATTTTTTAGAAAAAGAAACTAAAAATATGAATGACTTAATACCACTTAAGTAGAGCTAGAATTTCAATGGGGACGTTCTCAATTCACAGCCTGCCAGTTACCACAGAACACAAATATTCCCTTTAAGTATCACTGGAACCCTTTAGCTGTAACATGCCGAGCATATTCATCTATTTGTTTCCCTGAAATAGAGGAAAGACTGTCAAAACCCATACTGGAATTGCTAATTTATTTCTTAGCATTTCAGTAAGTTGTCAATCCATTTTTTCAAAGTTAAAAATGAATTTTATTTGGTACTCTTGCTACTGTGAATACCTCTTAGTGATTTAATTTTTTTAACGTTTGCAACACACCTAATTTTCAACCCATACTTTGTTATGAATCAGTGTTAAGTCCACTGATTTTTATTTTTTAGAATTCATCATTTAAGCCTTTTTGGAATTCAGAGCCCTCAAAAAATGAATGTTATATGTGGACATTTTCCATTTCAATATTGCCCATTGTTACATTCAGCAGCTTATATATTAGTAATAAATTGAAATCACTACAGTCTAGAGCCTACAATTATGTTGATAGCATAATCCTGTCAGGTGAAAGAAAGTTTCAGTATTCTTGAATTTCAATAGTACAATTGAGAAATCTCAATTTGACTTTCTTGCCCAGCACTTTCTACATGAAACAGGATTATGTGCACCAATTAAATACCTTTCTTTCAAACCATTTTTTTCAATAACAAACATTAATTGATTCACTTTATAGCATTTGTTATGCAAAATCTCAGAAACATTTGTGCTTCAACCTAAAGCATCTGAAATGGAATTTTTTTTTATCAAAATTCCATTTTCACAGATATACACAGAATCAATTATAGAACCTAAATGTTTTCTTAATATCAGTTATGAGATTTTCTTGATACATAAATCTGAAGTGTGACATGTGTACACTCTCGAAGTATAATTAGCTGGTTTTTATTTTGGAGAGGGAAAGTTTAAAGCAAAAGTGCTTTCTGGAAAAATCACAAGTCTTAATCATATTAATAACAACTACATTTTAGGTCTCGCTTATGTATCCAAAGTATGTGCATGTATGTGCATTTTAAGATATTATCTAGTTACAATTGTCCTTTTTAATGCAATTGTAAATACACTCTCAAAGAAGAAATGGAAAAACAAACATGCCTTAGACATTCTTGAAAAGGAAAACTAGATCATCTCACACCTAGGCAGGTTGTTCCAGGTTGATGCTTCTTGAAACTGATTGGAATTTCAGAAAATCTAGTGGTATTACAACTAGAGATAGTGTGATGATTATTACTTTCACATAATTTTCACTGCAGAAGAACCTAAAAAATAATTTGTTGAAATATGCAGTATTATGTGGGTCTTCATGCATACTGAGAATAACAAGTTATTGCTTTGGCAGCCCTTAAGAAAAAATTAGAGTTAAAGTCTGGGTGCAGTGACTTAGGCTGCTAATCCCAGAATTTTGGGGGACCAAGGAGGGTGGATCACTTGAGGCCAGGAGTTCAAGACTAGCATAGGTAACATAGCGAGATCCCCATTTCTACAAAAAAATAATAAATAATAAAAATCAGTCAGGTATAGTGATGCATGCATGTATCCTGACTACTGGGGAAGCTGAGATGAAAGGATTGCTTGAATCCAGGATTCACGCCACTGCACTCAAGACTAGGAGTGAGATCCTCTCTAAAAAAAGACAAAAAGGCAAAAAAAGAAAAAAAAAGGCTTAATCCCCCCCCATTCTCACACATACCCAGGATTTTTCTCCTTAGTTCTCACTCTGGATCCGTTCTCGATTTTGAGACTGATCCTAAGATTTTTAGAGGGCAGCAGGAGTGTTTCTGGCAGTGAAATCTGTTATTTCGCAATCCACTCCCCATCTCCATTATACATAAAAGTCACTGAGGGCATCTGTTTATTTATTTATTTTTTTTAACAAAGGGCTAACCTGTATTGAATTCTTTTGTCTAGCCTATAATGATCAGTGTCAGAATTGCCGCCTATTCAGTCTAATTATTTGACCATCTTATCTATGCAGATCACTGTGCAATTGTGTCAGTCCCAGATATTGATTAAAGGGGGCCAAGTTGTGCAGATCTGTGGCCATGCATGAGCTCAGTTTTCTAACCACAGTTTTGCATATTTGAAGTCTGTTTGGACAAATTGTGTGTTTTTAGACTTTTCTGCCTTTTAAATGGCAGTATAATACTGTGGAATTGTCATCTAACACTCTGTACCATGGTTCACTCGTCTTCAGTGCTGAGAACAGTCAGGATAATTTCATAGATTACAATAATGTATATCACAAAGGATACACGATTGTGTTATTCATATGTGTAATCACCCATGGACTAACTAGAAATAACGGTGGTCTTATTATGCAAACAGCAGTCCATAATATGCAAATGAATATAAACAAAACCAAACACAAACCTCCAGAATAATGTTTACTGATATGTCCTTAAAAATCCCTTTTTTCAAAATCACATTTTCCTGTCTTCTCGAAAACATTAAATAACATCAAGGATAAATGCATGAAAAAGTTTATGTTTTCTCCTTTGCATTTTTGAAAAGGAACCACAATATAATCTTATTCTGATTATTTGATTTATATACTCCCAAGGCCATTACTGCCTCCTGGCATCATTATATGCTTGTGTAAGGTTTATATGGTGTCTCTTTTAATTGCTTAAACTAATCTATTCAATGACTGCAAATCTAATGCACACTGGAACAGGCAGCCCATAAATTCCATCCTTCAGAGGTGTCCTTGAACATGTGTTTGTCCTGATGAAGAGCAGAAACAAAACAAGAATAATGAAATGAAAGAAAGTCTTGTCAAATAATACATCTGAAAGAACTTAGAAGCCCAAAAGATATTTTAGTTAAAGAAATAAAAATAAATAGTCCTTGCTGTTTCACATTTTTGTAAGGAATTAGTCTAATTACATTACAGCTAAGTCTTCGAGCTATTGTTAAACAATGGTGTACCATATGGAAACATAGTAATATTAGATCATTGAATATGATCTTATTATGATTAATGTTATTATAAATGTTGGTTTAGGTATACAGCCTCCATCGAATAGAAACATTCTTAACACCACGGAGAAAATTAAGTTGGGCCATGATAACTGTTTGCATCTGAATCTTACATACTGTTGCACACTGATTCTAGAAAGCTCCACCTGAATGTATTGCTAATACACACACACATACACACAGATTCATACTGCAACACAAGAAATCAAATTACTTACACAAGGTAATTTTTCTAGTTTTTAGAAATAGAATTACTGAAAGATACTCATAGCTACATTATCTTCTGTGTTAAACAGAATAATTAATTGTGTTTTTCTACCAAATATACAAGAATAATTACAGACACAAATAGTAGTAGAAGAAGAGGATGAGATAATTATCATAAAACCGAGAAAAAAATTAATAACTTTCTCTTAAAATTATATTTTCTGCATACCACCCTATTTTTTGATGGTCCTTTTCTTACCTTGCATTATAACCTACTATTATATTCTGAAGAAGAACATGGCTTAAGTCATGCAAATTATGTGTTTTCAGTCATTCCTCTGCTTAATAAATGACTTTTGCTACTCTCCTCGCCAAGCATATCTGTGATATTTTTAAATTCATTTTTCTCAAACCACTAGAGCATAATTCACAATAAGTCCTGAAATAACTAATTGGTGGCCAAGCTATTGACATCTATGGCAGTTTCCACAAATATCCATCTGAAATCCTGCTTTGCTATCACATTTATTTTTTCACAAGGATGTTCTGACATAGCTCTCATCTCCATTACATTGATACAGCAACTCTGAAACTGGTTTTGGAAACTTCAGTCACCGCTAATTCTTATTGAAATTTTAACTCTATGACTCACACTTGTACTTGTCCTGCCTTTAACACAATGAAATAAGATAAAGAAATAAACTAAGTTAGATGACTAGTCACTTTATTTTCTTTGCCCATGCATTATATGGGCAAATACAAATTCATGTGGTATCAGATAAACAGCAAAGTTGCTTTAGAGACTTTCTTTCCTTCCCTGTTTTCCATTTAGTATATCCATCTTCTTTCCAATCAGCACTCTGTAAAATGTAACTGGATATAACTATACTCTGAAACTGCTACCTGGCTTCCTTTGAATTCAGGTCCTACTTCACTGAATTGTATTGTCACTGGGAGAATTAGCTCTTTGAAGAGCTCCACATTTTGTTCTTCTTGTGGCTTCCCTACAACATAGTCCTTGGATCCAAATTCTCAGCAATCACCTTTTCTCCTAATTTGTACCAGCCATATACTAAACACTATCACGCCTTTTGAAATAATGCTTTAGTCCTTCAGAAATCTAAAGGCTCACTTTTATTTTTAATCCCTTGTAGTAATATAAGTTGATACAAGCAAGAACAAAAGCAAACTGTTAAAAACTAGATGCCCAAACATGGCTATTTAATTAAAAGAATGCTCATGAGACTAGATAGAACTCCACAGACAGCTAGGAAAGGAGGAAGAAAAGGCCAATAATGGAAGTCCTCAAAGAAAAAGGAAGAGGTGACAGAAAATCTAGGCCAGTGTTTCAAAATACTTTGATCATGTACGTGAATCGGTTTACAAAATAAAATGTGAAGATAAACCTGCTAATTATCTATTCATTTTTGATTATATCCATGTACTTTCATTGTTAGCTAACCTATCAAGGCATGATACAAACCTCGGGTGAAAGTCTTCATTCATAACAGATGGACAGTTTAAATATCTGATTTCAAATAACTTTTATATTTTCAATTTTTTTTGTATTACTTCTTATTGGATCAGATCATGTTAGTTTTTAAAAGGCATAATAAAACCTATTCTAAAACTTATTCTAAAACTAGAGGAGTCATTTTCCCAAGGTTTGTTAGCATTTGCTTATATTATGTTTACTTTTGCACACTGTCCATTTGAAAACAAACACATCTCCACTTGCTGAGAATCTGTTTAGTTACAAAGGAATAATAGGATTGCTATCTTGCTTAACAGGAGTATGGAAACTGGAAGCTGGAACATGATACATTACAGTGAAAGCAAATGTGTGATAAAGGATCCACTATATTCCGTGTTAGAGCTCACCTACCCTTCCCTCAGCATACCTTACAAAGCTGCACGTGACCACAATAACCTTCGTGATGGGGGTGAGTCTGTCTATATTTTAAATACCAAAAGGTTACATTTATTTCTTATCTCCAAGAACAAAATGATATGAGAGTCTAATATATTCCACACACTACAATGCATCACCTCAACTACCTCTCAGGGAGTGTGCCCCCAACTTTGGAAGCTCCTGAGGTAATGGAGTAGTTGCAAAGGATTGTAGAGAAGAAAATTTCAGCTCTGTTTTTCCTGATCTAACCCCATTTTCTCCCTCCCTCTCAAGTTACAACCCCTTTTCAGAGTCACTCTAAAGCCTACCTGGTTCAAGTTTCAGCTTTCAACTATAGTCTTGGAATGAGGAAGGATTGCCTCCATCTGTACAGAAGTTGGACTGGAAAAGAAGTAGGGAAGTGGGGAGATTATAGTCCAGAGTTGAGGGTGAGATCGTCCTGGCATCTGATTTTTAACTTCTGAAAGCATTTTCCCATACTACAGTTATGTATTAGTAATATTCTATAGAATTGTTTCTTGAGGTAAGTTATGGGCAAATTGTTTGTGACTCAGTCTATGTCCCTAACTCCTTAAAGCACATTAAAACATCTTTCTAGTTTCAAACAATTGAGCTTAATTACACATTTTAGAAACAAATCCCATTCATAAATGACAAGTTGCACATATACAGAACTTCAGTTCTTAGACCAGTTGAGAGTTGAAAACAGCTTTACAGTGAAATTTTATATTGTGGAGTTTAATTGTGAGTGACTGAACATGCAGTACAATATGAACTATTCACTTTTCTGCAACAGTGTTATGACATAACCTGGTTTAAATAAGACAGTTTTAACCACATAGTAGTTAAATGACTTTTGATATGACACTAATAAAAGCCTGTCTATGTTAGAGATGCTTAGGCTTTTACTCCTTTGTTTATTTTGAGAATATTAATCATTGTACTAAACTAATACAAGAAAATTGTGGGTTTAAAGCTTCCATTTAAAAGTCCTTATCTTCACCATGAACTAGCATGATAAATGCCTAGAAAGCATCTCTGTCTATACTAGTGGGATTTATAGTGAACAGAAGAGACACGGATAGGCCATGTCATAGCAGAAATATAAAGGACCTCAAATTAGTGAATTATAACAATCAGAATTACTTTTAATGCTGCTTGGAGAGATATCAATAAAATATGAATTATTTGGGAAGGAAGATACAATCCATTCTAATGACAAATTATCTCAATGGATTTTTCGTTAGGATAAGGACTAATAATGGCTTCAACATTTACTCTGTGTTAGACATTGTCATAAATGCCTTATGCTTATGAAGGTATTTAAACTAAAAACCATCCCACTAGGTAGATAGGTATTATTGTTTCTATTTGATAGTGAGGAAGAGAAAAGCACAGACATGTTAAGTAATTCGCCAAGTGCACCCAGCTAGTGAAACAAAACACTATTAACAAAGCATGATTTTAAACACTTTGCTGATGTAGGATATCTGCTGTTCAGGAAGCTGAAAATCATTTCTGAGAAATTCAAAACATCGAGTCAATGCTAAACATTTTTTAGAGCAAAGAGAAAGAGAGGTAGGTGGAACAGGGGACAAGGAGATGGAAGAATCCTTCAACAGTCATTATTGTATCATTAATGTTCTCAGTCAGCAAACCTTTATTAAGTACCCACTGTGTGCCAAGAGCCAGATAACTCGGTGCCAGAAATACAAAAATAATGTACTTGACCTTGGGAAGGTCTTTGCATAGTAGAAAAAATAGAAATAATTGCCATAAAATATGGTAAGAGGCAATATATGTATACACTAACTGCTATAATATCATCCCCCTCCAAGAGGAACTTTACAATGAATGGAATGTAACACACTTCTAAACAAAACTGTGGAAGAGCAATTCAGTAATCAGTGAGATACAGTTAATCACAGAAAACAGTCTATAAGAGATGAATTTTGCTACATTTTTAAAGAAAGGATAAGAAGGTGAAATTGGTAGAGAAAAATAGGGCCTTCGAGAAAATATTTCTGTTGAATGATAGGGCATGTACAAAGTGAGACAGGAGACAGTCCCTCTGTCCTTTGAGGAAAAAAATACACAAAGTGTCTGCTGCCTACTTTCTCCTGCAATCCATCTAACTGATATTCTTCAATTCTAAAATCCCCTCATTGGCAAATTATTTTTCAGTTGCATGCAATTATTTATTTTAGTTTTAAATATTGGAGGAAAAATATTTATTATTCGTTTTAAATAATTAATAGAAATGTCTAGAAGATATGGTAGTAGTCTATGTAACATAGTCAATCTAAAGAACACATAAACTGGAGATGTATTTAAAGTTATACTGGGCACTTTTCATATGGGTATGGTTTGAGGATTATCTGAGCTTTGAGTTTCAAATTACTTTTCATAAATAAACTGTAGATCACCCTCCATAAGACAGACACCTTATTACCATATATACAATATCTTACTGGAAGTAGCAATTCCATAAACCCAACAAGGCTCAAGACCAATATGAACAACAGAAGTCAATATTTAGGCAAGGCAGGTAGTGCTAGGATCAGAACAAGTACCTTTAGCTGGAAGTCAGGGTAGATGGGAAAAACAGATACAAACTGTAATTTGTCATTTGTATGACCTGTATCTAGTTCAGGATATTACACTTTATCTGTAATCAAGTAAGAAAAAAAATGATAAATCTGATGTTTGGGAAAGTGCAGAAAGTTTATTTTACCTTTGTTTTTATCCATAGGACCATCTTTATTATCAGGTTTTCATTGTTTAATTCCTGAGGATAAAGACAAAATCATAAAATCAGGCTTCTGAAATTTGAAACTAATTTTAGATTTTTTGTTTTCCATTTAAACAGTAATGTTGAAAAGCAGACCACTGCTCCACATCCCAGTGATCCAAACACTTAGTCCATCATCTTTAAATGATTTTCCTTATTTACCAGAAACCTTTAACAGGTTTGGGTTGGGTCATTTTATTTCTCATTCTGTTAATGCATTATCTTTATACTCCTCCCTTGGTGATAATTAATAAATAATATTTTTCTCTTCTTGAATGGTACACCTTTATATATTTAGAATATATACCATCTATATGCTTGACATTTGGGGGATCTTGTCTAATTTTCATAGGAAGAAGAAAATCTGGCTTGTAGGATGTTTAGAGTACAGTGATGACAGACTTTATGCCAATTTCACAAGTATTGCAGCCTGAATCATAGGCTGTACTATAAACGGCAGCATATGGCTGGAGAGTCATAGCAGCAGGATAACGTGGTAGTGCCCAGATCACAGCTGTAGGCACACAAAGAAAGTTTTGATGCTGGTATCCATATCCCTCCTTCTCATCAACAACAAAAAGGATGACTACTTAAGATTCTGTTGTCTTAAAGGCTTTATTAAGTTATTGCCCAAGGTAGGAAAGGGATATTATTGTCTACATATGTTTGCCAGAATCATGCAGCTTCTCTATTCTGGCTTTCCTAGCAGGTGTCTCTTTAAGTACTTATTCTAAATGGAACACAACTGGGAGACATCAGAAAGGGCACTGTTGACAACTGTCATAGCAGGTTCCAGCTTGAATGGTAACTGAGCAGAAGGTCTCTCTCCAGAGTACTTCAGATCATTCTAATAGCAGCATCATTTCCACCAGGAACCCAGCTTCTACCAGAAAAGAGTGCTGGGAAATGGTGCTTCTGGTAAAATCTGATCTCACTGGAATTGCTCTATCCCACCAGATTTCGTATGGAAAACAGCTATGAGGCAATTAAAAGAAGGCTGATTTTAAAGGCAAAAATGTAGTATTTAGAGGAAGCACATAGTGCAGACGGATGTTAATAATGTTAAATGAAAATTTGCTAAATAGTTTTTCTTATCTGTTATATCCTTCAAAATACTTTAAAGCCTTTCATAAGTGAAAAGAAACACTAAAATTTTCAACTGTTTAATTAGACATAGTAAAGATTAATTTACCAGATAATATAAATTATGTTTTCAATGTATAGTTTCAGGTTATTGATAGTTTGTTATCATCTTGAATTATAATTTTTGTTAGTTTGGAGTTTTGTTGTTGCTGTTATTTTTGCTGTCACTGACCATAAGAAAATAGGAGAATTATGTTCAGATGCTGAAATTCAGGAGCCAATTTAAATGATAATTTTCAGATACATCTTGTAAGGTATTTAGGGTGAAGTAACTCTGCAAACCAAAATTTAAAGAAAAAAAAAAAAAAACAACACTGCTTTTTCTCCTTGCTTACTATTATCCATCTGCAAAATAAAAGCAATTGCAATTTCTGCATGACTGCAAGAAAAATAGATACTATTCCTTAATGTGCTATTTTACAAGTTTCTTAAAGGTACCTATTGTGCAGATATATGTGTTTAAAAAGTAAAATTTATTATGAGACATTCACATATGTTCCTATTTCAGTTCTTCTACATAGGCTACAAAATACAATTATTCAGACTTCTTTTGTAGAAGTATGTGAAATATAGATCATAGATTTATATATGGATTTATATATGGATTGCTTCTTTTCTTAGTTTATGCTACTGATTATCTTCTATAAGAATATGTATATCATATATAATTGTATAATATGCAATTTCATAAGAATACATATAATATACATATGTAACTATATGTAAATGTATATGATTTTTGGCCTTAACTTCATATATATGTACATAAATGTATGTGTATATGTATATATATATGAATATATGTATATTTATATATGCAAATGTATTGAGTTATTAAGGTCAAAAATCACATATATATTTACATACAGTTACATAGGTATATACATACATAAAGTTTTGAAGGCAGAAAAACATATACATTTGTATTTATAAAGAATATACATTGTATTTATAAGGAACAACACAAAATTATCTTTTATTCTAGTGCTGAATATCCAAATTTGGGTGGCAAAGAAAGACATGATGTTTTGTTTTGTTTTGTTTTGACAAGTTATAAGTATTGAGTTTAGATAAAATATCAGTATCTGAGCAAAGAGGTTAAATCCAAGACAAAATGAAACAAAAACCTTGGAGTTTTCACTTCTGTGAGTGTTACTGACTTGGAATGCATGCAAGATGGACCCTGGGCAAACTTTCTCATAATTATGTTTTTCCATTACTTTAGTAACTGAATGCCCTTGTATAAATTCCAATGAAACCTTGCATCACATTTCATTGAGAAAACAAAAGACATTTGAAACTCCTTCATATTTTATCCAAAGTCTGTAAATCTACATGGTTCTGAAACTATTGTTTCTATTATCTTATTCATTATAAACAATGAAGATATCTCTCTTCCTATTAAAAATCCATATAACCGTCTGTGTTCTAGAGCCCATTCCCTTCCTTCTACCTTATGTTTTCTCAAAGGCTTCTTTCTCCTGAATCTTCAGCATTCTTCTCTAATAGAATATTACATCATGCAAATATCCTATAGTGACTCTCATTTTAAGATAAAACAGCCAAATACACATCTCCTTCAAGATATCTACTTTCTATTCTCTCATTCATGTCCAAAATTCTTATCCCCCCTTACAACTCCAAATGCTACAGTTTCTAAGACCACCAATAACCTCTGTGTCTGTCAAATCACAAACACTTTTCTGTGCTCATTTCACACGATTTGTCTGACTATGTTATATTTGAATCTCCTTCTTTTTTTTTGTCTCTTGCCTATCCCTGTTTTTTCTCTCTAGCTTTGCCCACTCCACCATCTGCTATTTATCTTCTCCTATCCCTCCACCTTTTTCTCTTTCTTTCCTAATTCTCTATTTAACTACTGACTGATGAAATTTCTCATAGCTCAGCGCTCAATACTTTTCTGTTCTCAAGATGATATATTTTATTCCCATTGTTTCAAATACCATTTATGTAGCAATGACACTAACTTAAATTATCCATCTATCTCTATCTACCTATCTATCTATCTGTCTCTCTCTCTCTCTCTCTACCTACCTAGCTACCTACCTACCTACCTATCACTTCTGATCCTTCCATCACCTTGTTCCTTATTTCACTTTTTGATCTCAATGAAGGCAAAATTCGTTTTCATTTACTCATGTTCCCAAACTAGGGGACATTCTTAAAGCCTCTATCTCCCTCACCACCCCCATTCAATCCATCCAGACATGATCTTCATCACACACACACACATACACACAAATGACTCCATCCAAGTCTAAGTCCATTTCCCACAAGACAGACAAGGTAATCTTGTAAAAGTATAATCGGATTATGCACTCCTCTACCTAAAGTGATTTTTCATCTAAAATCAGATAAACATTTATTATCTTGGCCAATTTCTAACCAATTGAGTCTCTGCCCTGTGTTCTAGAAGTTTTTATCTATCCTTCAGATCAGAATTTGAATATTACTTCCTACAAGATACTTATTGATTTGACATAAAGTTGGGTCCCTTTACCCTTTCTCCTATGTTTTTACTTTTCCATTACAATCCTTATCATAATTTATAATCGTATCTTTCTTTGCATGCTCACTTTAAAGGAGATCTGCTCCTTTAAAGGCATGTGGCACCCCTGCCCCACTCACTCTCTTGTCTTGCTCCTACTTTCACCATGTGAAGTGCCTGCTCTGGCTTCACCTTACACCATGTGTGAAAGTTATCTGAGGTCTCCCTAGAAACCAAGTGATGTCAGCCCATGCTTGTACAGCCAGCAATGAGTGCTTGAGCCAGTTAAACCTTTATAAATTACTCAGTCTCAGGTATTTCTTTATAGTAATGCATAAAGAGATGCTCACTTATTTAAAATTTTATCAATTGCTAACTTTTAAGATTCATAAAAATTTTTATTCTTTTTTTTTATTTTTTTTTTTTACTATTTTATATCCTACTCCTTGCTTAGTAATTGGCACCCTGTAGGAGCTTATAAATATTTGTCAAATAAACAAATCTTCTAGCTAAACCTTTTAAGTAGTAAAGACCATTAGGGTGAACTTTAGTATAAATCTACAATGAAATAAACAAAATATACATAAAAACATGCATGCTGATTCCAAGCTATTTTATATGCTATATTTATTTTATCACAGTCAGCCTTTGTGCAATGCTGATTAAAGTAAGCTCCATGTGTTTTTCATAAAATCTATTTTAAACGTGTACTATATTCTACATGTTATATCTATTAACAGAATACACAAATAAATAGAATATATACTGCCCATAGAGACATTTACAGAATATGATAAAATAAGACTAAGCATAAAAAAGTAAAAGGTAGGCTGGTCGCGGTGGCTCAAGCCTGTAATCCCAGCACTTTGGGAGGCGGAGGTGGGTGGATCACGAGGTCCGGATGTGAGACATTCCTGGCTAACACGGTGAACTCCGTCTCTATTAAAAATACAAAAAAATTAGCCGGGCGAGGTGGCGGGCGCCTGTAGTTCCAGCTACTCAGGAGGCTGAGACATGAGAATGGCGTGAACCCAGAAGGCCCAGCTTGCAGTGAGCCAAGATCCCGCCACTGCACTCCAGCCTGGGCCACAGAGCCAGACTCCGTCTCAAAAAAAAAAAAAAAAAAGGTAAAAGGTAATTCATTTATACTAAAAAAAAGTACTTGAGCAGGATTTAGTTTTTCTTCATTACTATAATTGCTTATCTGAAATTTGATTCAATTTCAACTTACTGAATTATTACATCTTATTAGATCCTATTAATTTTACAATTTCTAGCAAAAAGAAAAAAATTTGATTCATCAAATTCTTGCTTTTCTATAAAGCTCTTTACTCATTGAATGCAACCTATGTTTATATACTTTCCTGATTTCTCATAACGTCAATTGCAAACATTATTAAATACTTAAAATAATGCTTATTAAAAATGTTATAAAATACATAAAATATTATTAAATACTGAAGAGCAAAAGTTGAAAATTAACATATCCCTAAAATTTATCACATGGGTAAAATTTATAACAGAAAATTACTCCAACAGTAACTTATTTACCAGTAACACAAATATAAAATTGAATAATTGATACTGTTTGGATATTGATCCCCCACCCCAATCTGTTGAATTGTAATCACCAATGCTGGAGGTAGGGTCTGGTGGATGGTGTTTGGATCATGGGGGCAGATCCCTCATGGCCTGATGCTGCCTTCATGACAGTGAGTTCTTCTGAGATCTGCTCTTTTAAAGGCATGTGGCACCCCTGCCCCACTCACTCTCTCTCTTGTCTTGTTCCTACTTTCACCATGTTAAGCACCTACTCTGGCTTCACCTGCCACCGTGTGTGAAAGTTATCTGAGGTCTCCCTAGAGACCGTGTGATGTAGCCCCATGCTTGTACAGCTAGCAGTGAGTGCTTGAACCGGTTAAACCTTTATAAATTACCCAGTCTCAGGTATTTCTTTATAGCAATGCATAAATGGCCTGATACAATAACCAATCCCTTCTATCAGCTACTATAATATACGTTTTCCTATAGAATGCACTTCCAGGCAACACTAAAAAGTCATAACTACACCAAGAATGTAAAAGTAGGCATAGGCAAGTATTGGAATATAAGAGCCACATTATAATTCAATATTTGGTTACAAAGGTAGGACTAAAAAGAGCCTTCTCTGCTGTGGTTAAATTTGTTCAATATGCGAAAACTGTCTTCAAGCCCTACCTACTCCAGGTTCTCCTGGAATGAGGTTCACTCCACCTACTCATCCTGTCTACCAAATCTTCCTCTCAAAAATGTGTTAGATAATTTCTGGCACCTGTGTCAAAACTAACTTGCTCAGGGTACCACTCCCCTGAAACCCTACCTTGTAAACAAACAGTGACTCCACATTCTTTAATCAGAAATTCTGGAAAAAGAGAAAACCACACCTGGATTCTTCAATCTCCCTGGCAACATGTATTTCTTAATTTCAAACAGAAAAATTTTATAAACGTATTTTTCAAAATAATAATGTTGATTCTTGGTCTTGACTTACATTTAAATTTACTGTGTTTTATGACTTCAAGAGTGAAGTTTTCATTAGACCTTTAAATTTGAAGACTATTAGAGAAAAAAAATGTAGCTTAATGGAAAAAGACAAAGTTTATTTATGTTTGTCAAGTAAAATGTTTATAAAAGTTCTGAGAAACGGGGTAGTTCACCTATAGGGGAGTCCCACTCAGTGTAGAAGCTCGTAGTTAAGAATCAAATGATTTTGCTATTTTCTACCATTCTTTTTCAGGAAATTTAACTTCATTACTGTACTTTCTTGTATATGACAAGTCAACTAGCATCTCTGTTCAACTCTTTAATTCTCCTAAAAATGTGCTTCCTTTCTTAACATAATTACATTTAATTATTTGGTTTGAAGGTCATAAATTTGAGATCAGAAAGATTTAGGTTCAAAATCCTTTGGGCAAATTAACCATTTTTCTCATTTTTTAAAATAAAAATAATAATGCCGACCTTATAGATGGCTGAAAGGTTTGAATGAGATCTTAGAAGCACTCGAAAATTATTAGTCTATTTATTCAGTGTTACTGTGTACTGGTCCTTATGCTATATCTCTTCCTTGCTTTTAGTTTTTTTACAAGGATAAATTGTCTAAATATTTAAGTAGAAGAATGTAAATCCATTCACATCTAGTTCATTTCAATTTCTTTATTTGTATTTAAAAAATGTCTTCCGGAAAGGATGCTTTTAGACACATTTATATCCAGTGTATGGGGGTATGTGTTTGTGTGTGTGCGTGTGTGTGTGTGTGTGTGTGTGTAGGTAGATAATTAGTCTTACTCTAAACATTAGCAATGACTGACCCTAAAAAATGCCACCCAACGTCTGTAAGTGAGAGTCAACAGAAAGGAAGAAAATAAAGACCACATAAAATTATTCACAAACTAAACACCTTAGACACTATTGGCATTTCAGTTATAAGTAGGGTATCTGGGCATGTACCCACATTTCTGAAGACAGGCAATATAGTTTTTCAAAGCAAGAGCATATATGTGTTCTTCAACTTAAAATAATTCACGTCGAAAATTTCTCTGATTCAAAAAAATCATTTTATATTCAGCAAGATTTTTTTTAGCAAAATAGTCAACCTGTTTTACACTGCACTACACATAGGACAAACACACACATATATTATATATACATATATAATCATTAACATATGTGTGTGTATATTTATAAATCATGGGGGAGAGTATCCATCTGTGTATATATCTCCCAACTCTTCCACCATTAATTACATGTTTGAAATTTCAACCCTGAAGTGAGACAAAAAAAGTATTCATTACATCATTGAAAGAGGGCTGGGCAGGCATGAGCATCATGGTGATTTTCTCTTCATGCCTTTGTTACAAAGAATAAATTATTCAAAATAAATTAGACCATAGACTATGTTCATATGCTTAAATAACACAGTCCAACAATTGCATTTGTATTTATATTTAGGAAAATGTAGATAAAATATATTATTAGCTTTCTCTATTTATCTTACTTTTTCTATTCATCATGATCTTTATGCCATAGCCATATATTATCTATGTTGGTTGTAGCTGCATAGTTATATATTTATGTTTAGCTTTATGTTATTTGACTACAGGTAAACAGAGTTTGTTTCCTAATTTAAAAGTTTTCCATTTTCCCACATTTACTGTTCTAAGAACAAAAACAGTCTTAAACAAATGTAAGCAATCATAATTGATAAAACAATGCTTGTCCTGTATAGATTCTTCTGATTTGTTTTATTTTAAAAAATATTTTTCAAAAAATAAGTGTTTATTTAAATAATATGATCATCTTTGTTGGTTAATTAAATGTGCACTACCTTTGTTCAATATGCTTTTAACCAGGTCCTAATTAGCTGTGTAGGAGAGGCTGAGTGGGACATGAGAAAAGGTCAGACCAAGGCTGCATGTTCAGGCGCTATAGTCCCCAACAAGCGCATTGTAGTTGTCACCCATGGCTCTACTACTTTAGCACCAGATTTACTAATTGGGGGCAAAAAAAAGTATTTACTACATAGGATTGATGGCAAAATTAAACGAGGTAGTTCAGGTAATTGCTAAAATAGTGACTGCCACACTGAAAGCCAAGACTATGAGTACATAAAGCACTCTCCCAACCCATAGTCTATTCTCAAACCAGAAGCCCAGATAGTCCTTCCAAAATATGTCGGACAATGGCATCTTTATGCTCAATATTCTGCAGTATCTTCCCTTTCGAGATTAAAGTCTAAAGTCTGCCTGTGTACCTCATACAAAGTCGTCCATTATCCAGTCCCTGCTTACTCTCATCTCAACTCTTACATTCTTCCCTAATTCTGTCTTTGTTTCTGAAAGAAACCAAAAAGCAACTGATTTGGGCTATTACATTTATGTTCTGCTCTGAACCTTGATCATTTCCACCAGTGCTTCCAACAACCTTTTCACAAAAGCTAAGGATTTTCTTGGCCTGCTTCTTCCTCATTTTTGGTCTCTGTTCAAATTTCATTTTATAAGAAAGTCCTTTTTTTTTTTAACTCTTATTTTAGGTTCAAGGTTACATGTGCGAGTTTGTTATACAGGTAAATTGTGTGTAGTAAAGGTTTGGTGTACAGATTATTTTATCACTCAGGTAAAAAACATAGGACACAATAGAAAATTTTTCAATCCTCTCCCTCCTCCAACCATCCACCTTCAAGGAGGCCCCAGTGTCTGATGTTCCCTTCCTTGTCTCTATATGTTAAGCTCTACTCCCACTTAAAAGTGAGAATGTGCAGTGTTTGGTTTTCTGTTCCTATGTTAGTTTGCTTAGGAATATAATGGCATCCAGTTACATATATGTTGCTGCAAAGGACATGATCTCATTCTTTTTCATGACTGCATAGCACCCCATTGTGTATGTTACCTACCTAATCTACATTTGTACCCACAACACTGACCGGTATGCACTTACTTTATTTTATTTATTTATAATTTCATAGAACTTAAGAAATGGTTGACATGCTAATTATTTACCTGTTTATTTGCTTATTGTTTGTCCCTCTCCACTAGAATGGGAAGTGAATGGAAAGAGCCTTTTTTTCTGTTAGTTCACAATGCTTTTGGATGGTAAGTTGCATATGGTGAGTTCAATAAATATTACATGGCTTAATTAACAAACCTTTCGGAAATCCTATTTCCACCAATTAAACAGGTCCCAAACAGAATCTTGAAGATTTATTAAGTAAAATATAATGATTATCCTGTTTTAATTTGGAGAATTTATATAAAAAGCACACTTTTAATAATCTTGTATCAAGCATTCTATAGTATGAATAATAAATATGATGTAGAATAATTATTTTCTATATTAAATTTAATAATGTTAAACTTTCCATGAATGTTGTTATTCATGAAAAATGTAAAAATTTGCAATTATTAAAAATTTTATTTATAAAAAGTATTGAGTAATAAGAGAATATGATAATTTGTACAATCATTTTAATTTCATGATGAAATTAGCATAATATAGTCTTGATAGTAATTGAAACATTTTAAAATATATAATGTATATAGCCATAGTGCAAATTATATCACATTTTAATCAAAATTTTTAAAAATTCCCTACATTCATTCTCACTATAAATGTACTTCTGTTTGTTTCTTATTTTTTTTAACAAGATACATTGTAGAATTTGGTGTTTTTGTACATCACAAGTTCTCAGAGTTTAGAAAAGACCGCTCCACCCTTGTCTCCAAAGGGGGCCCCTGGATGCTTTACCAATCCAATAATAATACTCCTTGTACAATGGTTGGTCTGAGGACAGGTATATAACCCAATTTAAGCCGATCTGGACATGGTATTCCTTAGACGTCAGGGAATATTTCAGAGTGAGTCAATGAACAAATTGGTCCAATTAGAGGGAAGCCTAGGACTTGGGCTTGATGGTCTGGGAAGCTATGTGAGCATGTGAGCTCAAGAACTTTTGTAACACTTGCATGCACTACTATGAGGAAGCTAGCCAGATGGTACATCTTAAGACAAAGCAAAGAAGAACTCAGAAAATGGAGAGAAATGGAGCAGGATCTCTGATGAAGTTATGACTGAAGCCTCTGTGTCATGGCCTTTCAAGTATGTGAACCTACATATTTTCAGGTTTTGTGTTTTGTTTGTTTGTTTAGGACACTTTGAGGTGGGATTTTTGTTGTTATCAGTCAAGTATCTACCATATTTCTATAACTTTCTGTGAGTTTTCACATATATGCAAATTTCAAAATTGACACAGAACTGCAGATTAACATGAATGGCAATCCTGTCAGACTTAATAATGCAATCCTGCAACAGACAGAGATATAGCTAAAGTAGCATATACCTGTTTCGTCATACGTATATATTTACACTAAAATTATATTTTAAGTACCTGAGGGAGAAAAGATGCCCCATTGTTTTTAATGGAGTATTTTCTGATTCCTATGAGATTATTATTTTCTTTCCTTAAGTGCTACTGATTCTGCTCAGAGTTGTCATTACCTTTAAAAGAACAAGTGATCAATATTTAAAAAGTCACTTTGCATAAGCAGACAATTTTCTAAAGAAGACATTCATGCAGGCAACAAACATTTAAAAAAAGCTCAACATTATGATCATTAGAGAAATGCAAATCAAATCACATGAGATACCATCTCATGCCAGTCAGAATGGCAATTATTAAAAAGAGATAAGCCAGATGCTGGTAAAGTTGTGGAGAAAAAGGAACACTTTTACACTGTTGGTGGGAATGTAAATTAGTTCAACTATGTGGAAGACAGTGCAGTGATTCCTCAAAAATCTAGAAGCAGAAATAGGATTTGACCCAGCAATCCCATTACTGGGTGTATACCCAAAGGAATATACATCATTTTATTATAAAGACACATGCACCCATATGTTCACTGCAGCACTATTCACAATAGCAAAGACATGAAATCAACCCAAATGCCTATCAATTATAGACTGGATAAATAAAATGTGATATACACACACACACACACACACACACACACCATGGAATACTATATAGCCAAAAAAGAAATGAGATCATGTCCTTTGCAGAGACATGGATGGAACTGGAAGCCATTATCCTCAGCAAACTAATGCAGGAACAGGAAAACAAACACCACATGTTCTCACTTATAAGTGGGAGCTGAATGATGAGAATACATGGACACGTGGTGAGGAACAACACATACTGGGGCCTGTCAGGGAGAAGGGGGAAGGAGAGCATCAGGAAGAATAGCTAATGGATGCTAAGCTTAATACTTACATGATAAGTTGATCTGTGCAGCAAATCACCATGGCACACATTTGTTTACCTATGTAAAAAAACCTGCACATGCTGCACATATACCCCAGAACTTAACACAAAATAGAAGTTAAAGAAGACAAATGAATAAAAATAATAAATGAAATCAGGCATCTGGCACATAAAAAATTAAAAATTAAACAAAATAAAAAGTCACTTTGTAGAATGAAATTTGCTAGTCACTTACAATGAAAGAATGCTTTGTTCCCCCTTTACTATCCATTAGAATTGGGTCACTAAAAAAAAAAAGTTTTCATTTCCAATTCATGAAAAAGTGAGTGAGTGTGAAACAAAAAAAGAAAGAGAAGACAGAAATATAATTAGCCAAATATAAATAGCCTTTGGATTATTCACTGCTTTATTTTATCCTTTAGAGAAGGTAATTGGGAACTGATTACATTCTCAGAATTACTAGAGATGCTGCAGATGGCTTTAAAAATATTCTCAAATTAAAATACAAGTACGTGTGTGTTCTGGCAACAGAAATCATAAAACTTTACTTCATAAACTCACTTAAAAAAAAAACTTTATTTTAGGTTCAGGGGTACATGTGTAGGTTTCTTATACAGGTAAACTCATGACACAGGGGTTTGTTATACCGATTATTTCGTGACCAAAGTGCTAAGCCTAGTACCCAGTCATTTTTTTTTCCTCCTCTTCCTTCTTCCACCTTCCACCCTCAGGCAGGCCCCAGTGTCACAAACTCATCTTTATTTTCACTGAGATAATCTATTTTATTTTATAATTTATTTATATATTTAATAGAATAAAACTATTTTATTCTATTGAAAAGCTACTTTTTGTAAAAGTTCTCATCCTGAACATTATATTCTAATAAACAACTAAACATACAAGAAAGAAATGCTCATAATTGTAGACATTCTTCTATAATTTATATATCTTTTATTCATATTATGTAAATATTCATACCAAATTATAACATTCAGAATTTTATGAAAACAGATGTAAACGAAATTGTAACTTTATCAAATATTAGTCTAGGATGGAGGAAACCTCTTTACTGTGTCAGATTCCACTTACTGTAACACAAAACAGGGAAACTGCTCACCATGTATTTCTTTAAAAATGGCTGGAATAACATTTGCCATCTACTAGGGTTTCTTTAACAATTACTTAAATCAGACATTTATCTACGGATGAAAATTGTCAGATGCTTTTAAGATAGCTATAATCTACATTTCCAAACCAACTTCATTTTTCCACCTCCTGAATGTTTCCATAACAGATTTGCATGTGTTGCAATAGAAAAACACATACTGTCTGAGTGCTCTGATGATGTTACTTCTAGAGCCTTTCTTGGTATAGCTTGTTTTGACCTAGGACAAATCACTGGAACCATCTGGTCTTTGGCTTCCTCATTTTTAAAAGGGTAGAGGGAAATACTTGGATCTGATGAATAGAAAGAATTTTTTTAAGACTCTAATGCTAAAATGGAATCTTACTCATTGGTTAGTCCCAAGAAAGTAAATAACAGAAAGAAAATCTATCTACATATGATGAATTGCAAAGGGAATAATTTAACTATAATTTAAATTTACTGTCAACATGATTCCATTAAATGACTTTGACTATCACTTTCTGTTTTAGCAAAATAATTTACAAAAACATTTATGAAGGAGAATATGTGTATATTTTCTTTCTGTTTTTAGGGATAACTGGGTTTTTAATAATTTCCCATATGGTTTTCTAAGGGCAATTTTAAAACTTTGTTTATATATGTGGACCTTCCATCTCAATCTGCCTGTTCCCATTGCATTGGCTGTCTCCCAATTCTTCCAAAATCCATGAGAATCCTTGCCTTAGGTTACTTGCACTTGCTGTTATATCTGCCTAATAAACTCCTCCTACTAATTATTGCTTGCCTGGATCATTTGGAACACAGTTCAGCTCTCATCCTTTCATTAAATTGTACCTCATTTGTTAGTCTAGCCATCACTGTCTGTTATAGTCTATACTATTATTCCTCAGTATTTATCTTTTCCATGGTTCCTATTGCAAGATAAAATTCCTTTATGTATTTACTTACTCAACCTTGACAAGAATATATATTCTTTCTGTCTTCTTTACTACAGTGCCAAGATCAATCCCTGGCAATAAATCCTATCTTTGTTGAATGAATCGGAAAGTACTTTTGGGCATGTGTAGCCTATAAGCTACATTATTATTAAAATATCAATTTAAAATGTATTCAAACTTAAGCAGTTATGATTATGTTACATATTTAAATTGTTTCCATAATTTGACCCATGAATAAGTAACTATTCCTAGTATAGTACATTCTATATACCATTAAATGCTTACACACATTCTTTTTTGTCTTAAAGGTTATTTGAATTTTCAGATGGTAACAAGTTTGGAACTGTCTTTTCCTTCAACTATGGACTGTATCAAAGTTTATGGGCTACAATTGTCTTTTGGTTTCTGCCAGGCATCAGCATAGCTCATTTGCATGACTGGTACAAAATTTACTTATTCAATGAATGATGCCCAGCTGCTGTACTGTTCAATCTCTGTAATAATAACTGCAGGGTGACTGACTAACGATAACGCATCTTCTCTCAACTACAAAAGCATGTAAATTAGTAAAATAAATGTTTAGTTTTGTATGTGTGTGTGCTTGCATGTTGGATTTGGGGTGGATTATGCTCTTCAATTTCAATGCAATGCTGCACACTCTTTATATAATCTGGAGAAAAAATGTGCAGAAAATGACAGTCAATCTTAGGCATGAATCAATAGTCATTATATCCATTCTCTTAGCAATGAATATGACATAAAACTTTATGAATGAATACATTGTCTATATTTAGTAGTGAGGTGTATTAGTCTGTTCTCACACTACTATAAAGAACTGCCAGAGACTGGGTAATTAATTTTAAAAAAGGTTTAATTGACTCATAGTTCTGCATGGCTGGGGCGGCCTCAGGAAACTTACAATTGTGGTGGAAGGGGAAGCAAACATGCCCTTCTTCACATGGCAGCAATAAGGAAAAGTGCTGATCAAAGGGAGAAAAGACCCTTATAAAACCATCAGATCTCATGAGATTTTACTCACTATCATGAGAACAGCATGGGAGTAACTGGCTTCATGATTCAATTACATCCCACCATGTCCCTCTCATGACACTTGGGGATAATGAGAACTACAACTCAAGATGAGATTTGGGTGGAGACAGAGCCAAACCGTATCATAAAGTCTCTTCAACCAAAATAGAAACTGAAGCATGTCCTACATCTTCTTGGCACCCTTATGAATTAATGATCATGACAAAGCAAACACAAATGAATAATCTATTTTTCACTGGGATATGGAATTCAGTATAACCTGAAGTTACCTTTAAACTGTGGTATTAGAAATAAGCAAAGTCCAAATACTAGATAGTCCATTTGCACAACTGAAGAGAAGAAGAATTACATAGATATAGCTACTCATTTTATTTAGGAATATAAATTAACTAAACATCTTATTAATATTTCTATAGTAGACTTTCAGTAGTAATTTTCCAGTAGATTTTAGGGTACTAAAATCATGATGATTTGAGATGTTTAAAAATAGGTAGCAAAATATTTTCAATCCCACTGTATATTAACCTATATACTGCAACACAAGATGATTTGTTTCATTTTCAATAATTTTTAAAATGTTTAAACATGAAAACAAACACACGACGGAGTAAAGTGGAAAAAAATAAACATGCAGAATAGATATAGTGTGATTCCATTATTATAATATCTATGCATATATAATAGATAGGCATATATCATACACATTCCAGATGATGTCTATGATATATTACATATATCCCAGATAGAAAAATTGAGGAAATAATTCAAACTAAACTGTTGAGACTACTTACAAAAATGGCATTTGAGAGGGCAGATATTTGATTTTTAATTTTCAAATGTTAGTTTTACATAAATTTACTACAATGAATGTGTATGTTTTTATAATTTAAAAGTAAATAAAAATTGCTTTCATTTATATTTTGGATGTTTCCATTTTATTTATTCAATGTATGCTTTGTAATAAGTATATTTTGAGCTTCTTGGAAGCATTCAAATTAGAGTTATTTTAACAATTTCAAGACTAAATAAATGCTGCTATTTTTCTTCAGCATACATGTGAAACATCTATAGAGCCCAGCTTCCCTGCTTGTTTATAAACACTCAGAGGACCCTGGTGTGATCAGTGGCATCATCACATTACTGCCTAATAACACATGCTGTTGATACATTAATTGCTTTATTGACTATTTAAAAAGTTTATGACCTCATCTGCATTCCAGTTTGACCTTGTTTTGCACTTTCTGAGTGAACTGCCACATTCAACAACTTATGTAATATGTATTATCTAATAAATTTATAAAATGAAAGAGAACTGATAAGCACCTCATTTTTTTAAATCAACTAAGTCATTGTTAGGTAGACTCTATATTAAGAAGAATTGCATAATTGCAAAATTGTGATAGTACAGCTTCATGATTAGAAAAGATATTCCAATTTTTTAATAATTTTCTTTTAAATAATAATTACCAGATGAAAAGGCTGGGGAGTATTCTCACGATTTGAAGCAAGGGAAATGGCTCTTAACTTCATACAGATGTCTTATTTGAAAATGACAAATGGATTCAGAATGTGCTCCTTGACACCATATATAACTGTTCAAAATAATATTTTAAGTGGAAATTTTAATAATTTAGTTTAATTTTTGTTTCTATTTTTTGAGACAGGGTCTTGGTCTGTTTCCCAGGCTGGAGTGCAGTGCTACAATTATAGCTTATTGGGCTCAATAAGCTCTTGGGCTCAAGTGACCCTCCTGCCTCAGCTTCCCTAGTAGATGGGACTAAAGTGTGTGGTGCTATGGTCAGCCAACATTTGTTTACTTATTGTAGAGACAGGGTCTGACTATATTGCCCAGGCTGTTCCGAAACTCCTGGGTTCAAGTGATACTTGCACCTTGGGAACTTTTATTTGTAAAACTCAAGTAAAATCTTTGCTTCCTAAGAAATGAAAGCTGACTGGGAAATGTTTCTTAGTTAATTGACGCCATAGAAATTTGGTTAGGATTACAATATGAAAACTAAATCTTGTATTTTACAGGTAATCTTTTAACACATATTCTCATGTTTACATAATAAAATATTGCTTTTGGCATGTTTGCCAGTTTCCCTTCCTTTTCTACTCTCAAAACTCTGAGGAAAATGAAAACAACAGCTCCTTAATGCTATTTATCCTCACTAAGCACAAAATAGCATGTTTGTGAATTTTACATTCTAAGAGAAGTTGGACAAGGTGTTACATTCCATAGCAGAAAGGATGGCACAGACTTTGGGATATTTACTGAGTTTTCATTATTGGAGAGTATTGCTATATAAGGTTGTGACTGCTTAAATGGTTTAGAAAGTGGAACACGCAAAGTGTTTCCCAGATGGAATGTAAATGAAGGAACCTGGAAAGCATACAAATGAAAGAATGAGGAAATAATTAGTGGAAATTAGAATTTCAGAGTTTGATGCAATAGGGACAGTCATATATTCTTATATATTTTTACTGATGAAGAAATGAACGTCTAGAACAATTAGATGACTTGTTCACAGCTTCAGAATTCATAGTTAGTGCAATGGTGATGTGAAACTAAGAGGTCTTGCTGCTCTTTATTCAGGGCGTTATTACTGATTGCGATTACAGAAGACTGTGGAAAGCCAATGAAGACAATCAGACGATGTGCAAAATTGCTAAAACATGAAGGAGATGTAATTTCTTTCATATGTTAGAAATTTCATATTAGAGATATTCATGTTAGAGATATTCACATGCAGCAGACTTGTTTGGAGCACAGCATATGCATTAAGCGACAACTGGAACTAACAGAGTCTTAGAGGAGGGTGAGTCTTAGAGGTGAGTCTTAAGTGAGTCTTAGAGGAGGGATTTTGGGGGCAGGAATTAAAGATTTACACTCCATTAAAGATTTACACTCCATTCCCAATCATGGTGAATAAGTATTGGAATAAATATTATATATGTTACAAATCATGAATTCATTATGATTTCCATTAATATAATGTGGAGCAGCTGGGATGTGGAATATTTTGAAAGTCATTTTATAGATGAGTTTATGATTATCACTCGTTAAATTAGCTAGAAATATTTTCCACATCTAGCCCACCAAAATCCCAAAACTTATGAAGTTAGAAAGTCACATCACTATTAGGAATAGAAAACTTCCTTCACGCAGATTGTAGCCGTTAAATGTACTACAATTTAATTTCATCTTTCCAATGATTTGCTTCCTATGCTCATACAAATACAATTATTTGAGAAACAGAATCAAATGTATTCCTTATCTAATTTTATCAAGTAATGAATGTCACTTCTTGATTGTAGAAATAGCACTTTATGAAATTACTCCATGATCTCAAGTCTTTTTTTCACTCAACCTCTTTACCAGGAAGACTTTTATCTCAGCTTCAGCTCTAAATCACTTTATTCATGCATAATGAACTAACGATCCTGTGTACTTGTGAATTATTTTAGATATCTAAATTATTGTTAAAATTTACATTCTCACTTTATGTGACAGAATGTCTAATTGAATATATACTTGGTATAGCAGCCACTTCCTCAGACTCTCAGAGAATATTAAAGAACAGAGTGAGGTATTAGCAAAATGGGAACAAAAAATTGAGCAAAAAGGGGTATTTCCTCAGACTAACAGCATTTTTACCTGCACTGTAGAACAATTAAAAATTACTATTCTGCTAATTGCCTAGGCCATCTTCTTAGAAGAAACAAATAAGCACTCTGTAATAGCACATTTCAAAGACAGGTAATAAAATTTTCAGGCCATAGCAGTTTAATAAATGTGTCATTAACTTTTTGTAACTAATAAAGATATTTAAGATGCAAGAAAAAGTGTTTTGGGTTTCTTTGTTTTTCTGTAATTATCTGCAAAATTTTTAAAGCTTTAGCAAATTTTAGTAATAGTCCCAGTGAACGACCCAATTAATCTAAAGGCTAAACTGGATGAAGCCTAAATAACCATCTTGTATGTCTTTATATCTTGAGTGGTAAACAGAATAAAGTTCTACAACTTGGAATATTTTAAACAAGCACAAGCAACAAACTCCAAGCATTAGCTATGCCTGGATTGGTGAAAACTTGAGTGACAGTAATTGTTAATGCAGTTCATCATCTCTCTCTCTTTCCTTCTCTCAAAATAATATAACATTTTTCATATTCTAAAAGAATATATTAAGCAAATATAAGAACCTACATATACATATACATATAGGTTAGGTTTTTACATTTGCTTAATATAACAGATTCTTTTTTATATATAAAATAAATAATTGGGCCGGGCGCGGTGGCTCAAGCCTGTAATCCCACCACTTTGGGAGGTCAAGACGGGCAGATCACGAGGTCAGGAGATGGAGACCATCCTGGCTAAAATGGTGAAACCCCGTCTCTACTAAAAAATACAAAAAAAACTAGCCGGGCGAGGTGGCGGGCGCCTGTAGTCCCAACTACTCGGGAGGCTGAGGCAGGAGAATGGCGTAAACTCGGGAGGCGGAGCTTGCAGTGAGCTGAGATCGGGCCACTGCACTCCAGCCTGGGCGGCAGAGCAAGACTCCGTCTCAAAATAAATAAATAAGTAAATAAATAAATAATTAATATCATATTGTATATACTAATATATACAGAATATATTTTTATATATAAGACATATATAAAATATATACACATATATAAACATATACATACATATACATATATATATATATATAATTCAGTGACAAAATTGATAGCAATTTCTCACTTCACAAATTCACATCTCTGAAGAGGGTAAAGTAAATGTTGCCAAACAGAATTTCTAGTAATACTAAGATTTATGTTTACTTAATTTTATGTAATCATCATCCAGCAGATAATCAATATATTTCCATCTTCCAGCTCCTACTTATCCAAATTTTTGACAAAAATGTTCCATGTTGTTTATAACAGATAAGTTTGTCTAGTCAACAATATGCTTACTACATAAAATATCCATGAAAATAGGACCTGAGCATTATCTCTCCATCAAGTTTGGTTTCCTTGTTATTGTTTAATGTTACTTTTCTTTTCCAGAAGGCTCATCTGAATATATTTTTAATATTAGTGTTTTTTCTTTAAAGGACCTCCTTGACTCCAGCTTGCCAGTTACACATCTCATCTGGACCAGAGTTGGTAATATATTTTCTTGTTATTTTTCTGTGAGACAGTGTCCTGAATCTGTCAACAGGCCATAACTTATCTCTATATATAACAGAATTAAGAGGGAGCTCCAAGACATCAGCAGGTGTAAACTCAATTTTGTTAGATTAATCCAATACTATCTAAAAACTATAAATACAGAAGAATAGATGAGAAACATTTTTTTTTCCATTGTCCAGTTGACAAGAGCAAGGCTAGTAGACATTATAAAGTAATTGATCATGTATGTCAAGACCAAGAATGTATGAATTATGTAGCCTTACCAAAATTAACTGTCTCCTATATATGTTACCAAAAGGTCACATAATAAGAAAAAAATATATATTAAAGAATCATGAGAGACCTCAAAATAAAATTACTTTCTCCAGTTACATAATATTTTTGAAAGCATAATTTTGATTTCTTTATAAACGGAATCCTTTATTAATTCAGTTTTCTTCAAATTCGACTTATACATTGCAATTTCATTTGATTACTTTTTAATTCCATTAACATTTTCACCTGAACTCAAGCCTGAAAAATAATTTTGAATGAACATTTAGAATGAAGTTGATGTGAAAACAAACAAACAGAACCTGAAGCAAAATGAATTATATATTTCAGAAGTAAAGCATGCTTTTCATAAAGGAAATAAAATCTTTTCCTCCAGAGAAAATAATAGTGTTTCAGTGAAAGATACTAATAAATTTCACTAACATATATATAAATGGAAACAAGAAAAAGAGGTAATACAAAAATCATAGTACATATTCAAGATATTAAGAGAAGTCTCATGCATTAATATTTAGGAAGGTAGATAAAGATAGATTATCATGTTTAAGTATATATATATTTTAATTTAAGATCATATTCTTCCAATTTGGTGGCAATGTTAAGTCTGTATTTGATAAATGGTGTTTTGTCTAATGTTGCAATGAAAGGCAGTTTCATATACTCCAGATTTTTTGATAAATATATTAGGATAATGACCAGTAACCTCTACATAATGTTTTCTGACTGTTGACCTAGCAGTGAGCAGATTATAACCAGAGGATTCTGGCAGAAGAAAGGCAGAAAATATTCCCTTAGAAAAACAAATGTTTCGATCATCTCTACTGATAGATGCACTCTTCAAATATTTTCTGAGTACTTACTGTGTTTTACATCTATGCTAGCGGTGAGAGTACAGTGGAGGAAAGGTACTGCCACTCTGTCAAGAACAGGCTATGGATCTAACATACTGGGGAAACCACCCACTCCAGCAGAACGATGCAACTTGAAATTCGTACCAAGTCTTCAGAAAACCTGTTTGCTTTCCTTGGCAGTGCACCAGCCTGACTCCATCTGAACAATGGTCTTCTTTTTAACTCCTGTTCCTCTTTTGTGATATTAATTCATTTATTCTTTAATGTATGTCAGCACACTTCTGTTGGAAGATGAGCTCTTTTAATTTTGGAGCTCATTTTAATCTGTTTCCACTTCACAATTCCCTGACATTCTTAGATAATTATAATGGTTGGTAAAAAAAGAAATACATATATATATATTTGGGCTAATTGATTACTTACTTCAGACATAAAACCCTGAACAAGTTTGAACTAGTCACACCAACAAACTGAAATGATAAAAATGCCTGCCTTAGAAGACAAAAAATAGCACAGAAGAGAAAACAGGCCACAGAATTTCCTCATTAAGGATCTTCTAGAGCCATCAGTTGTCTTTATTAGCATGCAATTCAGAGATAAAGAATGATAGTGTTTCATCACTTCAAGCTCTGACTCCTAAAAAAAAAAAAAAAAAAGATCCTCCTTAAATAAAAAATGATCCTGAATAGACTACATCTGAAATGTAAAATAGCAGCAAAGAAGAAAACATGTCTGGCCATATCATAAATGAAGGAAATGTTTAACATTCAAGTTAAGACAATAAAATTTAAATTTCCCATGAAATGAACTCTAGAGGGGACAACAAATAATTTGCAATCTTCATGAAATGACTCGTCTCATGAAACAGAAGTATTGCTAACACTGGTTATCATTTGAGTGATTACACAAAAACACTTAGTTTTTATGTCATGGAATACATACTCACCATTTATGAAATATATATTTAAAAGAGCAAATGAACACATTAAATTTAAAAATAATTAACCAAGAAAATGGTTGTATTTATTTTCCTGAATTTACCTTATGCTTACTTGGGATACTGAATATGAAAACGTGACATCAATAATTCTAACTTCCTAAAAAATATATTTGCTGCTTGTAAGAGTAATCACTTCAGAAAGCAAAATTATTAGTATGATGATAAAAGAAATGAAAAGAACTTGGGTAGCTTCTCTGCTTTTTACCTGAGGCTTCTCATTTACTTTGAAGGAACAGGGAGTGGGGAGGCTGAATTAGTGGACCTTCCTCCCAATTTGCACAAGGATGATAAATAGAGAAAAAGATTCAAAGTTCTGGCCACTATCTTACTATTTACACCTTGGTCTAAAATGCAGGACAGGCACACAAAAGCTAACAAGGGTGGGAGCAAAGCAATCAATGAGTGAATAAGGTGTGAAATAATCTGGTAGGAATCTGGATTTAGAAAATCATTTTTTTGAAGTTACGTATTTTATAATAAGATACGTAAAATAGTTTTAATGACTTGAGATAAATGGGATCAGAATTCTATAATCATTCAATTATATTAAGTCCCTTTAGTAGCTAGAGGGAAATTGGATTTGCTGATTGACTGATCGATTGATTGTCTGTGGCATTTGCATCAGCCGAGATCTAGTTGGGAATATAGAGAGCACGTTAGTTTTTTTAAATAGAGAGAATTTAACACGGGAAATTGTTAATTGATGGAGGAGTAAGGGTACAAATAAAAAGTGAGAAAAGGAAAGAAAGTAAAAAGACACTGATGTAGCCTAGCAATGAAAAATTGCGAGAAAAACTAGAATACCTGTATAGCTTAGGAAACAAAAGGAAGGGATTCGGAGTTATCAGAAACTAAAAGTCTGGCAGAGAGCCCTATGGAATTAGGACTCAGCCAGATTCTACAGAGAGGAAACTGACTGGCGACTCTTGGTAACTCCAAGGGGTAGTGATGAGACTGATTCCAGGAATGCAAAAAAGAAACCAAGAAACTGACTGCAACCAGAAAATGGCTGCTGCTAGGAAGAAGTGCCATTGCTGCGGCAACCCTGAAAGGAATGGCTTGCAAAGCCGGACGCAGTAGCTCCCCCCTCTCCTCAGCCATTCAGTCTCCCTCTAGCGTACCCTACTGGCCAAACTTAGTAAGACGCCAGATGGCAAAGCGGATATGCAGAGTGCTGAGACTAGACCGGGAATCACAAAGCTGGTGGGTTTGGAGCTGAAAGATAACAGCTTAAAAACTGACACTGGCCTTTATTTAAGGAAATTAAGATGTGATAACTGATAAGAATTCTTTCATTCTAAATCATAATATTATTCTGTGGAAAAAACAAGCGAAGTTACTGACTCCAGAAATAGCGCTGAGCCTGTCCAGAGACTAGATGGTTGGGGACTTCTGAGAGCAACAGAAAAGATGAAAATGTTCAAAGCACAATTTTGTCATCAGATCTCCTTTTTTGAGTCGCCTTTGAAAAGAATCACTTCCTCGGTGATTCAGTGACATTGTCTATAAAACTATACTGACTTTTTACCCTACTCTATGCTATATATAAATATAAGCCAAAACCACATAAGAACTGGCTATATTTGGTATGCCTCATCTATCATGGATAGTTAATTTGTGCATTCATCTTTTAAAACTAATAATGAATTTCTGAAACCTTTTAAACGGGCTTAAGTTTTGTAATCCATTTACTGAACATGCCTGCAATGAAAAATTAATTATTAAACAAGAGCCTTGAGAGGACATCAGCAGCCTTGTCACCCACGCACTTGATTGATAACATGTCAGTTTCCAGACCACGGAGGGTGCTGACAACTCTCAAATTTAAACCCGGAAGGGTAATGCTAAGCATGTCATGGCATAAGTCACATTTTAAAATTATTTTTTATTAAATGTTAGATAGAATAAATTCATCCATGCCTCTCAAACTCAGCCTGATTAAATGACCTGGCACTCTTTCAAATGTAAAGCATGGTTATGGCTTCTCAAGGGCATCGGAAATGCTGAAGCGTAAGACACGGTAAATACAAAAGGCAAAAGAGGTGGACAGTGATATATTCACAAGCACCATGAGCGAAGTGAGATTTTTGAAAATGCTGAGGCTAAGAAAACAAGGGCAGCACGGTCCCCAAATGGTAAATGCACCTGCAGTGAGAGACTCTGCTTGAGTGCTGGTGCATAAAAGTGTCCACCACTAAGGGGAAAAAAACAACAAGTAACAACAACAAAACCCTAAGAAACAGAAAGGAAGAGCTGTAACCAATTTTCAAACCCTAAGTTTTGAGGTTGGGTTAGGAAGTTAGAATTGTTCCATGTTTGTGTCAGTTCTACCCTTTACTTTCACAAAGTTAAGATGGTTTTCTGTGACTATAAAAAAAGAGAAGAACATCTGTTATAGTGTGTCTTCCTGTAGCAAAGACTACTGCTTCTTGAGTTTTTCTTCTTTCAGGCAAAGCTCATTCTCATTCTATAAAATGATTGAAAAATTATGTATATCAAATATACTCAAACAGTTCAGAGAGAACATATCATCTGCATTACTGCTGTCTAAAAATCCTCTGATATACTAAATTCAAATTAAAAGAACCTAAATGAAGAAAACAATAATTTACTTAGACCCAACTGGGTCACAATATTTGAAAAATGATAAAAATTATTTTCACTGTATATTATGTGTTAGTGTATTCACTTCATTTATTTTTTTTCAATAATTATTTGCAATTAACTGGGCTGATGGGCTAAACTCTCCGGAAGATACAAATATGTGAAGAACACTGTCTAGTCTTGCAGAGCTTTGTATTTAATGAGAAAATACAATAAAGGAAAATGTTCTGTCTTATGTGAGAGACACAAGGAAAGTGCTATGTAAACTGAAGCTTGGGTTCTCAGAGGAGGTTTCATTAAGAGAGTATCTTACCAGCAGGACATTTTACTGAATGTTACTATTTTTTGAGGTAGTTGGAGTACATTGGTGAATAGTTACCACTCTCTGATCTTGTGAAGCTTGTATTCTAGTGAGTATAGGCAAATAATATTCAATACACAGTAATAAATATGTTATATGACATGTTAGAACATTAGTGTTAAAAAACAGAGAGAAAGCACAGGATAGTTGGGATTCTGAGTTCTTCATGCTGGGAATAAGTGATTATAGTTTTAATTAGGGTGGGTGAGATGGGCCTCACTGAGAAAGAGATATTTGAAAAAAGATTCTACTACATTCTTTCAACTTTTAAACTAAATACATTTAACTGTTAAAGGAATAAGTAACTTGATATGTGAAGAATTTTAATAAGCATTGCTAGTGTGAGAGTATTTTAAGAAAGGAAATAGCATCAACATTATAAATTAAGTTTATGTTTATGCTCAGAGCCTAGTACCAAACTGATACAGAGTAAGCACACAGAAATGTTTACTGAATAAATGTACAAATAAACTGATAGTATTATGAAATCCCCGAATGAATGTGACCAAATGTGAATAGTCCTATTTGGCTAGCGAGTTTCTGGTTTCTTGCAGAATCATGAAAGGAAAAGCTAACGAGTTAGGTCAAGACCTTATTCCAAATGGAAAGTTAAAGGATTTTATAGAAAATTCAGTATAGAATTGAAAACTAAGTGTTCAGCATCAAGGACGAAAAGAATAGAGAAAAAGTTGTTGACAGAAATAGCGTTGTGCTTTGAGGTAGTGGTTAAGTTTGATTAGATATGAAAGACACTGGAAATGTGGGAGGTGATTATTAGACTCCTAAATATTCCTTTCAAGAGATAACACAGAATTAATGTAGGATTATTATATTGGAACTTGAAAACTGGGCTATATCCAAAATAAACTTATCCATTCATTCACTGAATCTTTTATCTAGGAAGTGTGTTCATTCATTTGCATTGCTATAAAGGAATACCTGAGGCTGGGTAATTCATAACGAAAAGAGGTTTATCTGGCTCATGGTTCTACAGACTGGACAAGAAGCATGGTCTGGCATCTACTTTTGGTGAGGGCCTCAGGAAACTTACAATTATAGCAGAAGGTGATGGGAAGCCAGCATATCACATGGCAAGAGCAGGAGCAAGAAAGGGAGGGATAAGGTGCCAGGCTCTTTTAAGCAACCAGATCCTGTGTGAATTCAGAGAGGGAGAACTCATTACCAGGACAGCACCAAGCCATTCATGAGGGATGCACTCCCAAGACCCAGACACCTCACATTAGGCTCACCACCAACACTGGAGGGCATGTTTCTTTCTGTTTGTTTGTTTGTTTTGAGACAGAGTCTGACTCTGTTGCCCAGGCTGGAGTGTAGTGGTGCAATCTCAGCTCACTGCAACCTCCACCTCCTGACTTCAAGCAATTCTCCTGCCTCAGCCTCCCAAGTAGATGGGACTACAGGTGCGTGTCACTTATGCTTAGCTAATTTTTGTATTTTTAGTAGAGACGAGGTTTCACCATGTTGGTCAGGCTGGTCTTGATCTTTTGATATCGTGGTCCACCTGCCTTGGTCTCCCAAAGAGCTGGGATTACAGGCGTGAGCCATTGCTCCTGGCCTGGAGGCCGTATTTCAACATGAGATTTAGAGGGAACAAAACTACCAAACCATATCAGGATGAAAAGAGAGAAAAAATAAAAATTCTGGGCCTGGTTACATGCAACACTAGAATAGAGTGAGGATGAAACCTGTCAGTTTGTGTTTGTTTAATTCTCATAGCACTCACAAGGCAATCATAAAGACATATAGGTGCAGACTGTGATTGTTGACATTATACAGAGTGCGCAAAGTGATATGAGAAATTTTTATATGAAAAATTACCTAAGTTGGACACCCATTTGGGCCTTCAGGGTAAATAATGATTAATCCAGTTTAGAGAGTGGTAATAGTGTCAAGTGAGAAGAGAATGTGCCAGGGCCCGAGGGACAAATAAAGGAGCTTAGAAGAGGGCAGGCATAGCAAGGAGATGATAATCTGGAGATTGCTGGTTTAAGGAGTTCTTGGAATTGAAGAAAATTAACAGCAATGTGTCAACCAATAGAGTTGTTTTTTGTAAAACTCCATAAATGGTTCTTCAACTACAACACATGCCAATAACTAGTAGTTTTAAAATATCTATCTATAGCTCTGCTCACTCTTCTGAGTTCTGTACTCTCACAATCCTACTGCCTATTGTGATTCCAACCTGTGTGTATGTATATATGTCATTCAGATCAATATATTCCCAAATTAAACCTATACATCTCCCCTACTTCCTTAAACTTCCTTTTCCCCTTTTTGCTTAGTTGGTGAAAGAAACCAAGTTTTAATCTCAGCAGTTGTCAAAATAAAAGACAACATAATTCAAGCATGGTTGACTTCTCCCTCTTCCTCATAGTTAGCCAGGTCCACTTCTACTCACACATTCCTGCCAGTGGTCTCTGCAATGTCTATTATAACCAGCTCCTACACTCAATTATCAGTTTAGTTTCTCAACAATCTTCCACTCAGAGTGTTGTAATTAAATTCTAATTGTTCTTCTTTCCTTTATTCCTTGTTGTTCAATTCATTCTTTCTACTGCTCCCCATGCAGTATCTCTACACAATGAAAGAGTCACAAAATGTCATACTGAAAGGTGATAATGTGCTAGCAGCCCTCACTCTCAGTGCCTCCTCAACCTCCGTGTCCACTCTGGCGGCACTTGAGGAGTCCTTCAGCCCTTCATGGCACTGTGGGAGCCCCTCTCTGAGCTGGCCGAGGCCGGAGCTGGCTCCCTCTGCTTGCGAGGTGGTGTGGAGGGAGAGACGTGGGCAGAAACTGGGGCTGCCACCAGGCTCACAGTCCAGCGTGAGTTCTGGTGGGCACGGGCGCGGCCTCCGCGCCCCACACTCAGAGCAGCCAGCGGGTGCCCCTGGCCCAGGACAGTGAGGGGATCAGCACCAGGGCCAGCAGCTGTGGCGGGTGTGCCAGGTCCGCCCAGCAGTACCGGCCCACCTATGCTGCACTAGAGTTCTCGCAGGGCCTCAGCTGCCTCCCCGCAGGACAGGGTTCCGGACCTGCATCCTGGCCATGCCCCAACCCAACCCCTCCG
>NW_012123376.1:8940318-8987725 GCF_000951035.1 Colobus angolensis palliatus | reverse complement strand
CCTCCCCATGGTGGGCTCCCTCTCCTGCCCGAGCCTCCCCACTGCTGGGGCTGAGGAGTATGGGGGCACTGAGCCTTACTAGCAGGCAGCTCCAACCACGGCCCCGGTGCAGGATGCACTAGGTGAAACCAGCTGGGCTCCTGAGTCTAGTGGGGACTTGGAAAACTTTTATGCGTACCTAAGGGATCGTAAATACACCAATCAGCTCTCTGTAAAACAGACCAATCAGCTCTCTGTAAAACAGACCAATCAGCTCTCTGTAAAATTGACCAATCAGCTTTCTGTGAAATGGACCAATCAGCAGGATGTGGGTGGGGCCAGATGAGGGAATAAAAGCAGACTGCGCCAGCTAACCAGCAGTAACGTGGTGCAGTCCCATTCTGCTCTGGGGAAGTGGTACAGTTTCACTCTTTACAATAAATTTTGGCAGTGCTCAAACTTTGGGTCCATACTGTTTATAAAAGCTGTAATACTCACCGGGAAGGTTTGCAGCTTCACTGCTGAAGCCAGTGAGACCATGAACTCACCGGGAAGAAAGAACAAATGCAGACACGCTGCTTTTAAGAGCTGTAACGCTCTTCTCAAAAGGTCTGCTGCTACATTCCTGTCAGGGAGACCGCTAACCCACCAGAAGGAAGAAGCTCCAGACACATCTGAATGTCTGAAGGAACAAACTCTGGATACACCATCGTTAAGAACTGTAATACCGTGAAGATCCAAGGCTTCATTTTTTAAGTCAGTGAGACCAAGAACCCACCAATTGTGATACAATATTATTAAGGCTCAATTAAAAAAAATAAGAGCAACAAGTCAATTGTTGCTTAAGTCAACTGTTAACTACAAATATAATCCAAGATAAACCACCAACTCCTTTGAAGTGCTGGGAGTCCTTTGCCATCAAAATCAGCTTTCTGTCCATGCTGTAATAATAGTTATTTCCCTAGCCAATCCTTTAGAACATCTTGCTTCTCAAGCAGATTGGGTTTCCCACATTCACAAAAGATTAAACCAATACTTAGAAAGCCAAACTATCTTGCCAAAGTGACGTAGCTAATAAGTTCAACACACAAATAAGTGTGTCTGATTCAAATGTTTATTTTCCAACTAGAGAGCCCATAAGCTTAATTTTATAACAACTTACATAAATAAAAGCGGCGATTTGATGTTTAAGATTCAAATAGTTATTGTGCTTCTATTGACAACATTAGTATTTAATATAAAACAGCAAACTAATTTTAAAACTGAATTCAACACTTAAAAATTGTGTCTTGAAAGTTTTAAGAATTATATCCTCAAAAATGATGTCATCAGTTGTAAAGGGGCAATAATAGGGAGCTATGCCATGCTGCAGGGAATCCCAAGTTTTAGTGTGTTACTTTCTCACTACTTACAAAACAAGGGTAGAGAGAAATCCCAACAAGGGAAAAGCACTGGCTTGTTCCCTGGCTGGCATGGTCTGAGAATGCTCTTGGTACAGCATTCTAAGTACCTAGGAGAGAATGTCAATCCCCTTGGTTTAATTAGGACCAGTGTTGTTTGGCTGTGACTGAAAGCTAGAGAGAGGACAACATGGGATCTAAGAAACAACAGGAACAGACGCGGCTGTGTATGCTTAGGAGGGCAGAGAGGACAGCAGAGTCCTCCGAGGTAACAGTGAATCCCAGGTACCCTGCTTAAGAGCAGAACCTTGAGGAGGCCATCTTTGTCACTCCCAAACTTGGATATATCAGCTATATTAGGCTTCTTTAGCTTTTACTTCTTACTTGCCTTGTTTTAATTTCTACCAGTACAGATAACTACACGGCAGAAAACTTGTAAGAATTTAGTCTTGCTCAGGAAGATTTTCAGCTTATTGATGGTTCCTCACAGTTCCTGTCCAAAAATGTAGGTTTCTGCTGTATCGAATCATTTGTTAAATAAATATTTATTATATGAAATAATGCCAAGAAATGTGCTCCTTGTTTTCAGAAAGAGTTACAGCCACACTAGTTATATAACAAGTAAGCTAGTTAGATTCTCTTGTAGAATGTCTTTATCTTCAGATTTTCCTTGGGGTGAAAAATTTAAAAGATTTAAAATGTTTGGTTTTATGTAAAGCCACACCATTAATTGTTAAAACATAGAAAGCAGAGTAATTATTAAGAAAAATATTTATTATTAAAATTTTAATTTGATATGTCAATAACCTCACTATTAAACAGATATTTACTAAGGATGTTAAAGCTTCTTATATAAATTCATAAGCTAGTCAATAACTTCCTAATTAAACTCAAATTTAAAACTAGATAAAATGATGTTCTCAAAATTTATATTAAAATGCTTATGCTTATAATCTAGACATATACATGATATTGTATTTTATACTGTTAGAATGGTAATCAAATGTGTTCAAGTCTGAAATTTTAAATGTATTAAGTCTGTCCTAAAAGTCATTATTCTGTTTAAAATTAATTTTACAATTAATCAAGAGTCTAAGAATTAAATCTTTGCATTTCTCGTGTCTCTTTCTTAAGAAGATAGAAAAACCCTCACCAATTTTTAGAGATCAATAATGATCACTGTTTTGTTTCCAAACAGGACCAGTGATGTGCTAAATCTAATTTTTCAGAATTTCGCTTTCACCAAAATAAAGTTATTCTTCCTGAGAATTTAATCTTCTGTGAACTTCTTCTTTTTTGTGTGTATTTGCCATCCAACTCTACTTTTATTTAACAGTTTTATTTAGGTATTTTTGTCTCTAATTTAAAATATAATAAATTGTGTTCAAAATGGGACATATTGATCAGTCCATTAATTATCAGGCTATCTGATCTAGTTCTTTCATTTTCTAGTTCTTTAATATCAATTACTATTTTTTTTTCAGCCATCTATGTCTTGGGCCTTTCTGTACTCCCTGTGTGTACATGGAGGCTTTTTTTTTAAATTTGTTTGTTTTTAATGTTAAACGTAGAAATCAGATTTAGACAGAGATGATTTTAATGGAGCCACTAATCAGTTTATGAAACCACCTTGACCTTTACCAGACCCAATTTCCTCAGTCTCCCAAACTGATTGACCTGGTTTATTTAAGGAGCTTTCTCACAATTGTAAGTGTATACCCATACACATACACATACATGGTATGTGTATATGATTTAGAAATTCACTGAGCAAACATACTAATGAAAGTATTAAGTTATATGTCAAAAGCGACTTTACAAATAACTACCTTGCAACAAAGCTCTTATCTGATTACTAAAAAGCCATTTTATATATAAAAAAATACATTCTGGCCCTTTGCATTGGGCTTTGAGCAACTTGAAGTAATGGTAAAAAGAAAAAAAAAGATTCATCTCCTTATTCCATAGTATGCTTATTATCAACATGTATTGTTATCACATTGTTTTAAGGAATTATAATGACACAAGTTCACTTTCACATTTCACTTTTTTATTCTATGTGAGGATATCTACACAAGATATGTTTCTTAATATTAATCAGCCCTTGATGGATACACATATTATTAGATAGATCTAGCATTTCCAGACTTTGAATTGAATATACCTGGCAACATCACATCCAACAACTTAAATGAAGATGAAAAGAGAACCAACATAGTATGAAGCAGGAATTTTTATTACTTCATGCACTGCCAAGGAGCCTGTCCCTGTTGCAAAATTACTCATGATACACGCAAGATGTTTTATTCTCTAGTCTATTCATTATAACTACAAAATTAAATAACACTTTACAGGAACTCTTTTAATGATTGCTCCTCATTATTATAGATAGCACAGGAAGTAAGAGTCTTTATTTTGAAAAATAGTCTCTTTAAAAGGTATATCTGTCACGAGTTCTCTATCCTGCTAGTCTCTAGGGAAGGCAGATGGATGTGCCCATTTCCGTGTGTAGGGGAAATGTAACAGACCTGACCGAGCCTCTGATAAATCTTCTCTATAGTCCCGTTAGTTTTGATGAAGTTCTTTGAGAAACTGAGAAGAGTAAAATGCCTGTGAAAAACGTCCCTATTCTGTAGTGTGGTGTTGTCAGGACCCTGATTTATTTACTAGAAGGAATTCGGTCACAGAGGTAAAAATTAACTTTTTTTTCTTTGTTATATACATTTGCTTCGTGCAAACATATGGTTAAAAGCCTGGCTATAGATGGAAAGACTTTTCACAATATGATACATTAATTATCAGATTCCTTTAAAATATTCCCACAAAATATTGGCTTCTTAAATATTTTTAAAAAAGAAATTTATAGGACGGTTCTGGTGGCTCGCATCTGTAATCCCAACACTTTGGGAGGCCCAGGAGGGCGGATCACATGAGGTCAGGAGTTCGAGATCAGCCTGGCCAACAAGGCAAAACCCTGTCTCCATTAAAATCCAAAAATTAGACGGGCATAGTGTCAGGTGCCTGTAATCCCAGCTACTCAGGAGGCTGAGGCAGGAGAATCTCTTGAACCTGGGAGACAGAAGTTGCAGTGAGCTGAGATTGTGCCATTGGACTTCAGCCTCGGTGACAGAGACTCCGTCTCATAAAAGAAAGAGAGAGAGACAGAGAGAGAGAGAGAGAAAGAAAAGAAATTTATAGCATGATTTTTTGTTGTATTTCAAAATAAATATGTTTTAAAATGTTGGCAGTAAGCAATACAGTATGGGCTTCCATGGAGTCCAGGTTGGAATCCAGCTTTTTTCACTTGGGAAAATGTGTGAGTTTGGAAATGTTTCTTGAACTGTGCTTCAATTTTCTTAGCAGAAAGTAGATAAAGAAACAGTTTCAAATTTATGGGATTTGGGGAATGATTAAATGAGATATTTTATTTAAGCCTCTTGTTATTCCTGACAAATAATAATAAATAAATTCTTTAGCTACTATTATCAGCATTGTCCAACCACTCTTTGGATTTTTCTGTAACTTTAAGGGACAAAGGTGACTATTTTGAAGTGGTCTACCTATCAATAAATATTCCTTTCCAAATTATTTTTGTGATCTTTCTCCTCCTCTCTGTAATTTAGCTTCTATAAAAGTGAAGTCCCCTTTGTAAAGAGGAGAACATAGGAGAAAGAGAACAGGTACTGTGTTCCAAGTGTTTTCTATTAAAAAATATCAGGATAGGAGAGGAATACTCAAAAATTAAGGTACCTCAAAACTAGAAGATTCCCATTCCCAAAACTCTGATCTCTTAAAAAAAAAAAAAAGTTGTAGGAAGAGGAGTAGGGAAGATAAGTTGTTTTGTGAAGTCAGGGGATTTTCTTTTATTATTTGAGTTCGCTTTAAATCATTGGCCATTCATTTTGAAGATTTAGGTAAGTTTGCTGGGCTAGCAACTTACTATATAAAAACAGAGCTAAGTAGGATTTTCTATGCAACAATTTCAGGTAATACATATTACATTGTCATTAGAACTCATTCCCCTCTCACACAGACACACAGAAACACAAAAATGCACACACACTTACACTTTAAAACTTTAGGAATACCTTTCACTTTCCCCAAACATTCCATGTGTGCTCACTATGACATCCCATATCCTTGCCAGTAAACTGATCTTAAGGTCCTTGTGCCTCCTGCAGTGGCAATTATACTAAATTAAACCATAATAATGGCAATGCACACATTTTAAATATCTTTCACAAATAATATGCTTATTTCTAATTTCCAAAGTAAAGAAATGCATTTAGCTAGGTGATAGATGGTGATTGCATTCTCTCAGTGAGAGCAAAGTATGAGTAGGGTGTTTTGATATTCTTCTAATAACATAATTCTGCTTATTTCATAGGTATTTAGTCCTGCCCTATAGCCAGAATGACCTTAGACAGAATGGCCTTTTTAGATGATTAATGTAAAAAGTAGTAGTAGGCATCATTACATAACAGTATAAAAATTGGATCTTATAGGCCAGGTGCGGTGGCTCACGCCTGTAATCCCAGCACTTTGGGAGGCAGAGGCAGGTGGATTACGAGGTCAGGAGACTGAGACCATCCTGGCTAACACGGCGAAACCCCGTCTCCACTAAAAATACAAAAAAATTAGCCGGGCATGGTGGCGGGTGCCTGTAGTCCCAGCTACTTGGGAGGCTGAGGCAGGAGAATGGCGTGAACCCGGGAGGCGGATTTTGCAGTGAGCCGAGATCACGCCATTACAGTACAGCCCAGAGCAAGACTCTGTCTCAAAAAAAAAAAAAAAAAAAAAAAGATCTCATAAGGAGAAATATTATTATAACACACTAAGTCCAAGACCTAAAAGAATTTGAAACATGGAGGATAGATTGTGGATGAATGTATAAAATACAAAACCAGAATAGAAATGGAAGAGGCTTCTCTGGTAATTTAGGTCATTGGTTCTGAATCTTGGCTGAAATTGTCAGAATTACCCGAATAATGTATCAAAAATACTGATTCCCAAGTCTCAATCCATAAAGATTTGGTTGGTTAGATCTGAAAATAAGTATTTGTAGTCATATCTCTGGCAATTTTCTGCAGTCCCTTTCACACAGATCGTTGGACCATAACTTAGAACTCAGTGACCTAGAAGAAGAAGGCAGATCGGTGACGGAATATATTTAAAAACACAGAGATGTTTTAGCTTTTTAAGTTGAATTAAGGTCATTTATTCTAAAAAGTGTCTCTTATGAGTACTTATTTGGATGTAATTTTTATTTGTTTAGTTCCTATTATGTAGTGAGCATTACTACATTTAATATCATATTTGATGATTGTATCTAATATATTGCTATATAGTATATATTTCAATGAGATATAAGTGACTTATTTATAAAAATCCCTTAATTACAATTTCATAACTTATTTATACATTGAAAGGAAAATATAACTTCAAATATTTTTGCAAACATATAATAGGATTCCATTTTAAAGGGAAATGATATAATTTCAAAAGGAAAATACTTTTTTAAAGAACAAAAATTGATCTAAGCCTAATTTGTCGTCCAATGTCAACATCCAAAGTATTTGCATATACTAATGCTTCACTATTAGTACCAGTGTGTGAACATATTGCCTTGAAAAACTCCAGAGAGTATCAAAACTTATTCTGGATCTTTTTCTGGAAAATTGTCCTAAGTGTACAACAGCAGAAAGATCTATTCTCCAAAACTTCCCAAACAGCAGTACTTCAGGGTTGAAACAGCTAAAAATATTTTAGAACATTGGTTCATTGTTATGGCATTGAATATTGTACCAAAATATTTGTAAAAATGTAAGACACAATTATAAATATGAAAAGATAAAATTTTGAGTTAAAAAAAGCACAAATAGGTTCCATATAGGAAGCTAGTAAATCTGTTAATACATTTATGTATGAATATAAAGACTGAAAAGAAGAATTAAAACATATTAAGACAGTGGGTTTCAGAGGGGTTTTTAATATTTAATTTTAAAACAAATTTAATAATAAAATATAAAAAAATTAGTAAAATAGTATTAATTTGGCTTAAAAATTCTTCTGCATCCGTTATTTGTGGTATAATTGAAAACATATGGGAGCATGGCATATAGAGGAGTAAGAAATAACTTAAATTCACTCATTCAGCAAAAAGTTGTGAACCATACAGTATATTCAGGCTATGTATATATTGGAATTTGAATAAGAATCCTCATGTGCATGCAGGTAATGTCCACTTTTGTTTCCATGTTCCTCATTTTGACAAGTGCTGATCAACAATTTGTGTGAACAAATCCCAGGACTGATGCATCTCTGAGTCCTTGTGCATATGGTTAACAATTTTCTCCAAGTGTCTTTCCTGAATTTGAGAATGGTTGAGGTATTTGTAAATATATTAACGTGACCTCATGAAAAACATAAAATGAAAATATCTCACTGCTTTTAGAACAACTGGTACATGGAAAATGCTTCTGGTCCTCTGTGATTGTACTCAATGGGAAGGCTTCAAATTGAAACTTATTTCATCATTCATATTAGCATCCTTCATGAAACACACATATATTTATTATGTATATGCTGCAAAAGCATACATACATTTTATTAAACTTAGAGTAATTTCTCATCAGTGTTGCCTACAGTTGCATAGATTTGGAATAAGGGAATAAAACAAAACATAATAATATGGAACAAAATAATGAAAAGTTCTCAGCAAATCCTTTGTTACTGTTTACATTCTTTTTAGCAGTTAAAATTGCTAGAGCCTATTCAAAGTTACTGGAGAGTATAAAGCACTATAACTAACAGTGGAATTTCTTTTAAGTACTAGCTACCCACTGGGAAAAGAACTGTATCACATTTCTTTTCTATGTAAACAATTTAGGCAAAGAGAAATCAGCTAGTACACAATCTATAAAATTGTTGGTTTATTTTTTGTGAGGTGAGGACTGTGTGTAATTATATATTGTTTTGTTTTATTGTTATTCAGGAAATAGGCTAACTCTATATTTTCAGTCCTGGCAACAAATTCCAGTGCTCTTTACCCCATTGTCTACTATATACTTTTTACATAGATATCCCTCAGTGATAAGTAAGAGTCAGCATATTCAAAACAGAATTTTCTATACTTTCTCCACCCACCAATATTATCTTTACTCTGCATCAAATCACCTCTTCTTACTTTCTCTTCTGCTGTTTAAAAAGAAGTCTGGAAGCCTAGACTCATCTTAAATAAACCCTCTCCTTCTACCCAACATTTGGCAATTATATCTGGTCAATTCTTTTTTACTTACATATTTTCTTATATCCACTGTATACCTATCAGTGTAAGAGAATCATCACTTGCCTATCTGCTTCTAATCTAGCCAATTCTGAATACCCATGGTGCACCTAAACTCCTTCATTCATGGAGTATATCCTTCACCTATAGTCTAAATTCTAATAGAACAAGAACATTAAAATATTGAATCACAAGTTTATCACTTATTAAATGCATTCTATCAATTGTATGTAATAAAGATGAATAAAATAATTACTACTTTTCTAAAACAAAACTATTTTATTTTTATTTTTACTTTTTATTTATTACCAATCTCATCTTCATTATAGCAGCTCAGAGCCTAACCTTCTACACAGTGATTTTCAAACCTTAGTGTTCATCTCAATCAACTGAGGGCCTCGTTTAAACACAGGCTACTGGTCTCAGTGTTTCTGAATCAGAAAACTTAGTGTTGGGCTGTAGAATTTGCCTTTCCAACAAGCTTGTATATGAGTCTGATGTTAGGACTGTACATTGAGAAGCACAATTCTAACACACAGTGTAAACACCTCTTCCAGATTTCAGAGCTGTTCATAATTTCAACCTACTTATCTCATTGTACTTAGTGCAGACTTCTCTGCTAGATAGATGTGGATTCATTGGGAAATTGACACAAAAGTTGCAAGTCTCCTCACTTGTACAGGCCTCTTCAAAGTCCTTATAATTTGTTTTCTTTTCTTTAAAGAGAGCTCCACAAATATATAAGCCTCAAGTCACAAAAAGCCTAGATCCTCCCCTGAATCAAGCATCTAGGATTTTTTATTGACTCCAAGTACGTTAAATTCCTTTTCATTTCTGTGCCTTGTCTTATCTGTACTTCTTATTTAGTCAGGAGATTTAGCCCTCACTCTGCATTTGTTTCTCTCCCACAGCAGATTCCACCCATCGGTGACTCTCAAGACCATTTATTTATTTACTAAACGGATCAAACTCTTTTTTATTTTATTGATGGCTATCTGCCTTGGATTGTTACTAGTTCTCTTTTTAAAAACACTTGGTATTCAGGTCACTTTTTTTTTTTTTCAGTGTTGAATGTATTAAATACAATATAGTTATTATCAATAAAACAAAGACATGCAACAGATCACATAGTAAACACTATACATTGGAATGTTTCTATTTAATAAAGAGATGTCCTACTAGCCTTAAAATGTAGAGAGTATGTGACTGTCTTTAAAGAGTCCAAATATAGACCAGGTGCGGTGACTCACGCCTGTAATCTCAGCACTTTGAGAGGCCAAGGCGGGTGGATCACAAAGTCAGGAGATCGACACCATGGTGAAACCCCGTCTCTACTAAAAACACAAAATAAATTAGCCAGGCGCAGTGGCGGACGCCTGTAGTCCCAGTTACTTGGGAGGCTGAGGCAGGAGAATGGCATGAACCTGGGAGGCGGAGCTTGCAGTGAGCTGAGGTCGCGCTACTGCACTCCAGACTGGGCAACAGAGCAAGACACCATCTCAAAAAAAAAAAAGAGTCCAAATATAAAATCCTTTTGATGCCACTTTACCAAACTACATATCTGCTAATTAACTAACTGATGTTCAGGAAATATGAAGAGCAAGTTAATGAAGTTAATTAAAATAACTATAAAAATAAAAGCTGATATTTATTGAAGACTGTCTAATGGGCAGGCACTGTGCTAAGAGGTTTACACATATTAATAGATCTAACCTCAATTTTTCCTTAAAATTAACTACTATTATTGCAGTGGTTGTTATTTTAAGATAAAACTGAACCTAGACAGGTTAATAAGTTTCTCAAAGTCCCCCAGCTAGTATAGAATACGGATTCAAACCCCCAACTACAGGACTCCAAAGACTTAACTTTAATTTACCTAATCAGGTAAATTAGCAGCTGTAATCCATTACGTTGAGACACAGTGGGTGCCTCACAGTGGGGAAATCCTTTCAATCATTTTTCTTCTCTCTATTGCCTATAAAAGCCTGTTAGGCAGGAAGCTAACTTCACTTAGCTATAACTTCACTTAGCTATAACTTCACTTAGCTATAGCACAACAGCACAAACAGGTATACTTGGAAATCAGGAGATTTCCAATGTCATTTTTATAGCTTTCAGACCAATAAATACCAGCTAACAGATTTTGATGATGGCTATTATTTGATGAATGTCCTATTAGTCCTAGAATCTTCTATTACCAGTTTATCTTGTTCTATTTGCAATATTCTTTTCCTTCGTTGTGTATGCATTGCCCAATTCATGAAAGTTCTGGACTCCTGCAGTGATTTTTTGTCCTTAATGACAAAAATACACCTCAGGACATATTTACATTACAACTGGACCTTTACTATTAATAATTGAAAGAAATGTAATTCAAACTCAGATCAGTCACCATTGATGGGAGGTAGAAAATAGTGGGTAAAGTAAATTGTGGGATTATTTGAATTCCATTTTTCCAAAGTAGAAAGATTAGATATTTAGTTCTATTTCTCTGCAGTTAATCTTGTATGGATTCAAAAGAATTTCACATTGTGATATTTATCACTATATTCGTATGACTTAAAAGTGAGTAATATAATTTCCTACATCAATGTAAAACTACAGAAAAATGAAATGAAGACATATGTATAACATGCTTGCAATAATTTACAATTTCTGACTCTATTTAATACAGTGCCACATTTTTTCTTCATATATCATTTGTATTGCCCCTTTTAATCATGATGTTATTACTCTATGATAAAGTAATGTCAAATATTTACTTACAGAACTGTCACCCCCCAGAACTTATTAGGCACACATTACATTCAATGTAAACATGAGGAAACAGCAAAATATGTGTCTATATCCTGCATTTATAGTCTAAATTCTAATAGAACAAAAACATTATTCAAATAGTGGATTATAAATTTATCATTTATTAAATGCATTTTACCAACTGTATATAAAAAAGATGAACTAAAATAATTACCACTTTTCTAAAACAAAACTATTTTATTATAATCTTGGGAGATGGAAAATTTGCCAGAATGCTTTTCTTTAGATATCTGTTAAATTAATATTTTAGCGGTCACTCAACTACTGAGAAGTATTATTCATATGCCTAAAATGAAATATCTTCTGTACAGCACCTACCTATCACAGTCATGCAAGAAACTGTGTCTCATATGAAACATCACTAGAACATTGTAATAGGACCTGAGGCATTTCATTTTTAATTAGGCAAAAAGACTAATCAAATTAAACATAACAGTACTAACAGACTAAATAACCTATTTGGAGTGAGTCATGCTTGATGGTTGGAGAGCTGAATATTGTAGGCTGCTCTTCTTAAAATTATCCTGCAAAAATGTTTTGCCCTTGATGGGGATGTTCACATTTAGATCACTTGTTCCTTGAAAATATGACTAGGTGGCTACTAATATCAGCAAACCTGTACTCCCAAATAATGAAGTACCTATTTTGAAATCCATCTTTCTTTTACTCAGCAAAAACAGTACTCTTCTTTATTGCTTTATAAAGAGAACACATTTCATTTCAATTATCAGTTAAATCATGAAACTAAGGATAAATACATGACCTTGCCTTGACTACAGTGTCCTATGTAGAGCAGTAACTTGTTTCTTTTTCTTCACTTGCTTCCTACCTTCCCTCCTTTCTTCCTTTTTCTTTCTTTCTTTGGCAAATCTGAAATCATTCTGTGGTTTCTGAGTCTTGCTCTGTCGCCCGGGCTGGAGTGCAGTGGCCGGATCTCAGCTCACTACAAGCTCCGCCTCCCGGGTTTACGTCATTCTCCTGCCTCAGCCTCCCGAGAAGCTGGGACTACAGGCGCCCTCCACCTCGCCTGGCTAGTTTTTTTTTGTATTTTTTAGTAGAGACGGGGGTTTCACCGTGTTAGCCAGGATGGTCTCGATCTCCTGATCTCGTGATCCGCCCGTCTCGGCCTCCCAAAGTGTTGGGATTACAGGCTTGAGCCACCGCGCCCGGCCGATTTTAAAAGGTTTTTAAATGGAGATTCTATAGTTACTTGTTGAATAGAATATTAAACTATTAGAAATTAAATAAATTTAACCATATAAATTATAAAAATTATGAAATATATTTATTATTTTAATAATGTATGTGTGTGTGTGTATGTGTGAAAGAGAGAGAAAAAGTGAGAGTAAGCCTGGCCATCATGTTTTCTCTAGTGATTTACATTCTTTTTCAAGGCACAACAAGTTATTGCCAACAACATTTAATTACTTTGTCTGATTTTTCACTGATGCAAGAAACAAAGATAAAACAACAAAAACAAAATAAATGGTGAGACTTCAACATTTTTCCTGATGAATGAACACTGATAAGAAAATTCTGAATCATTTTTCCAGCCAGTTAATACTACTCATGGACTAATGAACAGCAAGACTACAAATACGTTGAATGGTTAGTGAGTCACATTTTTTTGCATTTCATGAACATTAGAGACAGCCTCTGACTCATCCAGCTTCTGTCCCCATAATTGGGATGATTCCTGCACTCCTCTCCTCCAACGAAATCAAACAGTTAATGCTAAAACACTAAAAATAGACAAATATTTCCTTTTCTTATGTAAAACGATTAAAGAGTCACACTGTAGAGAAAATTCTGAAGTGTTACCATATCATAAAAGGCCCAGAAGATCAATTGTAGCGGGTCTAAGTGTAAATTGGCTGGCATTAGACATCCTGGAGAAAAGAGCACCCTTCTCTCAGACCTCGTGGAGATAATTAGGCCCAATTACTAGGTGAAGTCACTGTACTCATTGAAGACTCAGACAATGTGTCAATGTGTGCATGTGTGTGTGTGTTCCATAAGAATTGTGGCATAACAAAATTATAGCTGTGATCACATAGTAGTCTTTTTTATTAATAACATTTCTGTGATTAGAAAAGTGATAACATGGTCACTGTAAAAATTTTAGAGTATCTATGTGAATGTATTGGAAAAACATAAATCACTCATGAAATCACCACTCAGAAATAACCAGTGCTAAAATCCTATTACAGTTTTTCAAGGCCATATCCTAAACATATGCTTGTTTTTAATGTAACACACACACACACAGTCCCACACATATTTCCCCTTCCTGAAATATGGATCATACTTTCATATCCTATTTTTGTTAGTTAATTTTATGACATAAACATTTTATCCCATATCAGTGAATTTTAAATTTTAAAAAAATCATGATTTCATCTTCTGGATGTAGATTATTTAACCACCTATCTGTGGTAAACAGCTGCATGCATATTTTTTCTCCATATCTCTGATTATTTTCAATGATATAAGCACCTGGATGTCACTTAAGTTTTTGATTTTTATACACTGTAATTATAACACAATGCTTTATTTAAATATATCATTGAAACCCATGCTTCATGACCACATAACCTATTATTTGTACATAGACTGAACCTGCTCACTTATCATTCCTCAGATGATAGTCTCATTCATCTTTAATTGGTTGTCCTTGGATATTGTTGATGGATAAGAAAAAATAAAATCAAAGGTTAAATAGGAAAAATACAATGTCCCATATAAAAACAATTCTAGATTTGAGAAAAACAGGTTTAACATAAGACTATTGACCTTAACTGTGAAAAAAAACAGACAAGAGAGGAAAGGCCATGAGAGTAGATGACAAGACATTACCAGAACAATTGTTATCATTACGCGATAAGCACCACCTGTGTCCCATGCTCTTGTTCTAATTCTCAGTGTAACCCAACACTCTGGCCATCAGCCTATTTCAAACTCGGTTTACTTGTTCTTCAGAAACAGTTTTGTTTCCTTCATATTCAAGGTGTTTAAAAACAGAGATCAAAACATATATTTTCCTGTTCAAATATGAAACTAGTCAGAACTCTTTTACTTTCATTAAATCTAGGAAATGTATTTGTCCCCACTAAAAGAAGAATTACTTTCTGTAAAGTGATAGTAATACTAGCTTACAATATACACTTTTTACTAAAATTCTGTCCCCACACAGCTGTTCTGAGCCCGGTTAATAAGTAAGATCGTCTTATATTGATGCCCTTTGTAGAAACAAAGAACTAGCAATATGTAGAGGTAGAAACTGCCACAGGTAGCACAGGCACAGTCCTATACTAGATGCTCTCATATTGCTCTCCTTGAGTAATATCCTTTTAAGTTGATGGTATCTTCTAGAACTTTTACTCATTTGTAAGAAAAAAATTGAAATCTTCAATCTTTCCCCAGAATGTTCTCTCTATTACGCTACTTACCTGAGGTATGATTTTCTGTTGATAACATCATTGCTTTTATCTTAGTTCTACCAAGCACACTTAATGATATCTACTTGACTTTCTTTCTTATTTTCTTTAACAAGGTTCTGAGCCACATTCACTCTACTCAAAATTCCACCCTGCCCCCCACACACATAGCCAATCCTTCAGCAGGTGACCTATTTCTGTACCACTATTAACTGACTTCTTTATAGTTTCTTGGGAAGAAGTGGCCCAATTAGTTTTGAATCATGTTTTTGATCTCCTACCCCTCCTACGATCTTATTCTTCCCTCTGAACTTCTATTGCCTCCATCTACCATTTCTGTGCTTGTAAATGAGTTAAAATATCCTCAACGTTCGAAAACCTCTTTTGAGCCTTGCTCCTCTGCAAGAAGCTGCCCCATCACTCCTTTTCTTAGCTACCAAATTTCTTGAATTAATTGTCTACCTTTTTTTTAACTCTAAAATAACCACTGCCTCCCATTTCACAGTGAATTCATGATTGTCAATTCCAAAGATCAATTCCAAAATGAGTTTTGGTTCTAATCAAGTTTCCTTGACTTCACAAACGCATTTAACAAGAGGATACACCACATTTGTAACAATTTTCTTCTGAAACATACATGGAGATTATTGACTCCTGGCTCTTCATTTACCACCTTTTCCTGCTATCTACATGGGCAACTCTTTTGAAGACACCTCTTTAATTGCTGATTGAACCTGGGCCTCACTCTCTTGTGTTATTGGTCTGCACACACTCCCTAGACAGGCTCACTGGCTTCTGTGGCTCTATAAGCAGGTAAGTATCAAATCTGAAGATGTGTGGGCAAATGTGAAAAATATGGCCTGAATTTTAAGTGAGATTTGGAATGTGTAATACTGAAGATAATGAAGCTTAATTTACAAAAGCCAAACTTTGTTAGTTTTCTCTTCATTGAGCTTTGCTTCTCCTCTCTACTTCTGGTATTTCAATGGTATCACCACCTAGCCAGCCGCTCAACTTTGAAGTCATCAAAGTTAATTTGATAAATCATCTTTATCATTTGTAAATCATCAGACTTACCCTTCTTTGTTGCCATCTCTCTCAAGGACTGATTTCTAATCTACTTTGCTTACCACCATCGCAATTACCTTTCAAATACCTAGAATGGAATATACATTCAATAGATTCAAAAGGCTTAAAAACTTTGATGATTCTCTCAGCAGCATTCAACATCCACCTACTATTCATTTTTTTTACATGTTAGTCCCAACCTCGATTTCTAATCTCTGTTCTTGCATAATTGTTCTCTTCATTCTACTTAAGGAAAAGTAATCTCTCTCATCTGTGTTCCTATGGCTCATTGTTCCTGTCAGTAGTTATAGCTCTCAACTACTTCTGTTTTATGAAATTATTTTCATGGCTGTCCCTCCAGTGAAATTATAAGTTCCTGATTGGTAGTGGCCATAATATTCAACTCAATTCCCACACCAGTACAATTCCTAGTAAATATTTGAAGCTCAACATATATTTTAATAGTGAATTTCAATAATTAAAATCATTCTGATATACCACAAGTACAACCTGATTTTTGATGAGGTTAATTCAATACCAAAACATACTTTAGTGTAGCTTTAGGTTTATTAAAAGTTAGAGACTGCCTTAGCTTTGGAAGAACTTCAGGAATTTTTCTAAGTATCGGCATGACTCCTTACACTAATCCCCATAATACTAAGTGGGAAGTATGAACATTTCTTCATAGCATAAAGAAAATAAGACTAATAGAAATTAACTTACTTATCATTGTCACAAAGCCAGTGAGTGATACAGTAAAGATTAAAAACACTTACTTTGAATTTCCATTCCTTAACATATTCACTCCATGAAGCATTCATTCAATAGAAACTTCCCATCTTTTTATGAGGACAAATGAGATAATGTCTGTAAAACAATTTGAGCTACTCAAGAAAAGCATGCTATATCATTTAAGAGATGAATTTGATAATTGGATTCACAAATAAGTGGATTGGCTCAACGCCATTACAGACAGGAAGTTATTGTGTCATTTTCTCAATCATCTTGCCGGTTTACCTCAAGCCTTGCAATCCTACATATCTCCTATAAAGTTCAGCAAATGAACTTCTTGAAAATGAGTTTTGGTCTCAATCCAGTCAATTTTATTTGTAATTTCCCCATATTCTCTCCAATAGTTCACTGACCCATTATATCACCAAAGCTACTACTTATCAAAATCAGAATACAAGCACATTTGACTTGTTTCACAGCTAATATTTTAGCAATAGTCTCATATAATGATTTGATATAAAAAGCATTTGCTCTTTTGTATTATTATACTTATGTGTAGGTTCTACTTAAGAATTCACCATGTAAGCCTTCAAGAGTGTGCTTATCACACTGCAGTCTTTTTCAATAATAGCACCTACTACATAGGACCCAAGGGCACCCATTAAGTACTCAATGATATTTTCTACTACTCACTTTTTTTTCCTCTGAGAGCATTTCTAGCACTCTCAGAAGGGCAATACAATCAGTGTGCAACCTCCAATAGTTCTGAACTTAACAATGTGGATTCTTTTGAAATAGGCATAGTGTATGGAAAAGAAGTTGCTGATACATCGAGCAAATGTGTATCAAACATAGGCCAGACAAAGCTGGTCATGTCCTGTCTTACATTGTTTAGAAAAATAGAATGATTTCATTTAGGGCAGAAGTTGAACAGAAATAGAATAGAATTCAATTTGATTTTATAAGTAAACTCTGCTCCAAGAAATGTGGCTCTCTATGTATAAACCAAAAATGCAATTTAAACAACACAATACATTTCAGATTTCTGAACGTTCATTCGGTTTTACTATAAAGGAAGTTTCACTTTAAGTGAATTATACCATCACTTTTGGGAATCTAAATAAATCTCACTCTCTAAGCAATTTACAGGCATCGATATTCCCTAACAGTTTAAAATACCCCTGTTTACAAGAATAAGGCAGATGGGTACCAGCAGATGGGCACCATGAGGGGAAAGGGAGTGGTACCCACCTGTTACTGTGTGTGTGCCCATGATCCCAGGTTTACTGGGTAGATGGTTCTATTTTTAAGTTTTTGTCTCAAATATGAAAGAGAAATTGGATAAATGATATTTTAAACACTTATTTTAGTATTTTTAGAACTTTATTATATCCCAAATGTAATATGCAAATGTTACTGTTAGTAACAACTTCCTCCAAAACAAGAGGAATAAAATCTCCAGGAATTTTAAAAAATCATTGCAATGAACAGTCTATGGGTAATTAAAATAGTGCACATAAATTTATCAATGCGGTAAATCAGGATAAAAATTTTAAACATTTTTGCTGTACACAGAGAAAAACTACACATCCAATAATCTCAGGGAAGTACTCCATAAAGTACATATTAATTTAGAACCGACAGTATAGTGAAGAAAATAACATTATTAAAGACCCAGAGCTATACAACTCAGCTTGACTTAAGAACAAATATTTGGACACAGACACATGTCTTTCTTGTCATTCTGTTAATTTTTTCGATTTTACAAATTGTTGTTTGATTAGAAGCAATTCACCTATCAGTAACATGCAATATATTTTTCCCATGTTACCATTCTTGGACACTATCTTGTAATAGCTGAAATGGGTCACAAATTCATTCAACGAATATTAATTGCTAATTACGTGCAAATTATATTGGAGATATGAAAAGCTATCTGAAGTAAATAACATTGGAGTTGTGAATGAACTTGCAATTTAGTTAGCAAAAGAGTCATAAATGAGTAAATTAATTGATTAATATTGCATTTCAAAAGAAACGTAAATAAATAAAACATATGACCTAAGATATGGCCAGGCATAGTGGCTCATGCCTGTAATCCCAGCACTTCGGGAGGCTGAGGCAGGTGAATCACAAGGTCAAGAGATCGAGACCATCCTGGCCAACATGGTGAAACCCCGTCTCCACTAAAAATACAAAAATTAGCTGGGCATGGTGGCGCCCGCCTGTAGTCCTAGCTACTTGGGAGGCTGAGGCAGGAGAATCGCTTGAACCCAGAAGGTGAAGGTTGCAGTGAGCCGAGATCGTGCCACTGCACTCCATCCTGGTGACAGAGCAAGACCCTGTCTCCAAAAAAAAAGATACAAAACAAGGGATAGCCAATAATGAGTTATAAATTAAACAAGTTCTCTGACAAGGCTCCCAGAAAGAAACAAACAAAAAATCATGGGTCATCTGAATATCAGTTTCACTGGAATGCCCCTGTTCTAGTCTCTCTGCCTCTATTCTCAATAATGCATCCTCGCATACTGATGATTATATTTTCTTTCAGAAATTTAAATATGATCATGTCACCTTCGCAACTCAAAACTGTGATACAATTCTAGCCTAACTTATTTGACAAATAAGACTATTTCTGATCTCATGATTTCACAAATACCCAATCTTCTAACCACTATCACCACCCGCGCTACTTGTTTCTCACTGTCCTCTCAAGCAGAACTAAGATAATTGCAGTCCTTGAACAGCACTTTTTTGATTCATGTTATTATTTTCTCACAAGTTTTCTTCTTCCACTGCTTGAAATGTCCTTCCTCACAAAGTTTTCATGAGAATCTACGCTTCCTTCTTAAAATGTCAGTTTAAATAGTTGCCCATGAGACCCTCCTTAACACCTTCAGGCAGTTGCTCTTAAACAAACAAACAAAAATCTACATATCCTACATATTTCAATCTAATATTTGCTTTTTATGCATCTCCCACAAGACTGTAGGGCTAATGAGTGAAGGCACTGCAGTCTTTCCTTGATGTGTGGTTAGGTCCTGACCATTTCCTTGTCCTTAGTAAGTGCTCAGCAAATGCTTAAGGAGATAAGGGGTAACCTCAATCTATGGTAAACTAGGGCAACTTGAGAGCTGACAGGGATGGGGATTACCTGGATGGCAGAAAAGAGGCTGCAAGAGATTCCCGGAAAGGCTAGAATAAAACTTCAACAGCAGCAGAGGTGAATACCAGGCACACTCCAGGGACAATGAGCAAACTCTTTTGGCTGTATTGCAGTTAACTGGGAGAGAGTACTGTCTGGATGAATCTGGATAAAACAATTTCTATCTAATAATTTGCTGTATTGAATACACTCATTCATTCACAAAACTAAGAATTCCCTAGCTATAAAATTGTTTTTTATGTTTGATGGACTTAATAAATTTTGTACATTTCCTGCAAGTAAACCTTTGAATTTCCATTATATTTTACATTTCAGAATGAGCATGTATCAAGTTACATTATATTTTTCTTTTGAGTCTATATCTGTAGTATGTTTCTATTTTGCCTGCAAAAACTGCTTAAAAACAGAATCTATCTGTGAAAAAAGAAACAAAATAAACAACACAACAACAAAAGCTTTTATTAGTTTGTGTGATACCTATCTGAGTTAGATTATGCTATATTATGTATGACTTATGCCAACACATCCAACCATCTGTCCCTTCCTACCATTGACAAGCTGCCATTAAATAGAAGCTGCAGTACATGAAGAGTCAAAATTATTATTGAATTCACTGTTCAAGTAAAGCTTTATCAGATCCACAGCAATCCAAGCAATATTTATGGGTTTGAATTGCTAAACAAGCAAAATATGGGCCAGGTAGAACTGAACTCCTGAAGAAGAATCCCCACTTTAGAAGACAAAATGATGATATTCCTTTATTCCCAAACTGATTGCAAAGGAAAAAAAACATCAAGAAATGATTATCCATCAAGAAAGCAGCTGGAAAAGTCAAAACAGTAAAACATATAGCTGGCATGTTACTAGCCAAATCCCTGCAGGGAAAAAATTCCATGTAGATTTCAGTCAATAAACAAATATCTGAAAAGAGGTTAAATAAGTCAATCTAGCCAGTTATAATTTATCATATGTGGAGTCATGGGAAGAGAATCATCATCATAACACCAGTAACGATGTGTCTCGTTTTAACTGGATTGTATATCTGTCATTTGTTAATTCTGAATCCTATGGGATTATGGTATATTTTTACTCAGTACTTTGAGCCTACAAATCTGAATATATGAGATTTCTATTGGTAGTTATTAGAATACCAATGAAAATATGTATGAGAAAACTGAGGTTAAAAAGACCATTCAAACAAAATATATGATTAAATGTAAATGTTTTCATTATGTAAATACATACATATTATGATTTGACATTTCTATCATCTTTTTTCCTTTCTTTATGAGAAATAAAAGAAATATATTTATTTTTAAGAGTTTCAGTCTTCCTTTACATTTCTTGCCATTCAGTGTACAACTCATCCCTATGTTGTACAGACCTCATCAAGCTTCCAACTCACAAAACAAAGTGACAACTGCTTTTGTTATATTGCTGTACTATACAAGTACAGCAAAGAAAGAATACTTTGCACTACCTGTAAGCCCTGTTGAAGAGATTAAGTGGAATTCTGTAAGAACCACTCATAGTTGCATCCAGAACATCGCCTGAGCACTGAGTACTCAGTAAATACTTAATAAATGAATGTAACAGGAAAAAAGAAATCATTAAATACTTGAATGAATACTTACATGACAAGTATTATAGCTTTATTTTATTCAAGTACCCATAAAAGTTTTTGATACTAGAAAAGTATCATTGAAAGAAATTACATAGTTTTTCTCTTGTACCTCTGGGTTTAAAAGTTTATATGCCACTATGAATGTGCTCAGACTCATGAAGGTGGATTTTTATTCTAATGATAATGTATTTCTTTTTTTGGAGACAGTCTCACTCTGTTACCCAGGCTGGAGTGCAGTGGCGCGATCTAGGCTCACTGCAACCTCCACCTCCCGGGTTCAAGCAAATCTCCTGCCTCAGTCTCCCGAGTAGCTGGGATGACAGTTGCACACCACCACGCCTGGCTAATTTTTGTATTTTTAGTGGAGACAGGGTTTCACCATGTTGGTCAGGCTGGTCTGCAACTCCAGGCCTTAGGTAATCACTTAAATCAGCCTCCCAAAGTGCTAGAAATATAGGCATGAGCCACCATGCCTGGCGATAGTATAGTTTTTAAATGGAAATTATTTTTGTTTTATCTCCACCCCAATATATATGTGTATATATGTATGTAGGTGTATATATACATAGGTATGTGTATAATATACCACTTGGATTTTTAAAGTATTCGCCAAGTGGGCAGTTAGAAAAAATATGTATGATGTGATTAATTTGTGTGCATTAGGGCCTAAAATAGGGGCTTTCTTTATTTCATAAGAATGTTCCAGCTCCTAAGTGAAAGGGTGGACAAGGTGATGTTCTTTTTTTTTTTTTTTGGAGACAGAGTTTCACTCTTGTTGCCCAGGCTGGAGTACAGTGGCGTGATCTCAGCTCAGTACAATCTCCGCCGCCCAGGTTCATGCAGCTCTCCTGCCTCCAACCTCCCAAGTAGCTGTGGTTACAGGCATGTGCCACCACACCCAGCTAATTTTGTATTTTTAGTGGAGATTGGGTTTCTCTATGTTGGTCAGGCTGGTCTCGAACTCCTGACCTCAAGTGATCTGCCCACCTTGTCCTCCCAAAGTGCTGGGATTATAGGCGTGAGCCACTGCACCTAGCCAGGTGATGGTCTTTAATTAGAGACTTGAATATTTAATCAAAACCACAGAAGATTATGTTATCACAGTACAACCTTCACCTTGAAATGTGAAAAGTGTGTTAAATTACTTTGCTACTTTTCCTTTTAGCTAGGAACTATTCAATACTTTCACAAGAACCTGTTTAACTCAGCCTGCTACGCTGGCCATCGTAAATAACCAAAACATGATTTCTTTACTTTCTTTAAGGAAACAGTATCTTGCACTTCCAGTGTTCAGTCACATTTAATAAAGATGAATCTTTCTAGCAGTTCAACACCCTCAGCTATTTTAAAAACAAGGAGGCAGAATTTTGTGTGATATTCTCTAAGTTTATAAATCGTGGTGTTCTCTCCATTAGAGGTGAAAAAGAGTATTGCTTAACGATCAGACATCAAAGACTCCTCTCCTATGTTGAGGCTTCAGGAATGGGTAGCAATTATTGTCACTCAGCCTGGGCAACAAGAATGAAGTAAACCTATTGTTGAAGACTAGCTGCTTCAGTGCCCTGGATACTGAGTGTGACAGGTTCTGCAGGTGTACAGGTCTTTGCCTATTGATACAAATTGAATCTGAAAATAGCAATTTATTCACCAAATCAAACCAATCACTGCAATGCAGTTTTCTCTTTCAGCTCTTATTTCTAACCAACCACTTTTAACCACTTTGAAACTTCTGTTTTACAGTAACATTTCTTTTTCAGCAAGGGGTTTAGGAAAGTTATCATGAAAATCCTTATTTTGTTACCCTTTTTAGCTTTGAGCCGTTCTTTTAGAAGTCCGTTTGTTTACAGTTACACTACTTATTCTAGGCAAAAATGATCAACACCTGTTCCAAATTAGTACTTCAGTCCCCACACTCCTTTTTCTCTTCACCACCAACTGTCATTTGCCTTCCTTTACCCATAAAAAAGCAATCACATTAGCATTCTTTGTAACACAATTTCAGGACTTCAAAGACATACCAGAAATTCTGTAGTAAAATTCTGTCTTATATATGGCAACATAATCAACTTCCAGGAACTAGGAAAGCTCATAAAATAAAGACATTTTTGAAGTGGATCTTTTTATTTTAACAGATACTTGAAACAACACCTAATAGCCAAGTCAAGAATTTGAAACACTGGCATGACAGAATGAAATGAAAGAGAATTTGCCTGAGGGGAAGCAAACAGAGCAAAGAACTCTCAATTTGTATCAAAGACTGGACAAATAAATGAACGCTCTTGAAGTTTGGAATCAGCTCGTATTCCTGGCATTGATCAGCCTTCCCGAAGCTCCTGAATGGAGAGGCTCGCAATGGCTAACCACAGACCACAGGTTGTTGCCATGACTCCAAGCAGCCAAAAGGAGAGAAAAAAAGAAAAAGCAGTTGGGAAACACTTAAAAATAAAGTAAGGTGGACTAAAAAGAACAAAACTTAAATGCAATTTTTAAGTGAAAAGTCTATCAGAAAGAATATAAACAAAACTCATTAAATTATATCAATAATGAACCAAACTGTACATTAAAGATGTTCCATATTATAAGGTGTTCATTCAGAGGAGAAAAAAGATGGAAGAAGAAAAAAAAAAACAAGAGGAAGAAGAAGGGAAATCGTAGTAACAGCAGTAGCTCTGGTTGCCATAGTTGTTTTCTGTGCCTTAGCACTTCAGAAAAGTAAAACCTGCAGGCAACTATTAGCTCATGTATTAATCTAAAGTCTATGAGGAAGCCACCAGAAGCTGATTTGGGAATTTTACCTTCAATTACTGGATACTAATTTAAAGAGACAATGGGAAAACACTTGGTCATTTAGATCAAGAGGTGTAGAAATTTACATTCAGCTGAAAACTGAAGTTGATATTAGCAAAAGTTGACCACAACTTGGTGATTACTAAAAAGCAAACATTTGTATCAGAGTTGGGTAACTATGGTAATGCTCAATGGACATGGGTCGTCGTGTCTAAGCTGATGTGTGCAGCACTCTATGGACAATGATGTACTGGAGCTGTTAATACCTTTTATGTTTTAAGAAATTTTGTGAGCCAGTTATTATGTTTAGCTATTATTAAAAATTAATGTATATAAACTTATAATGTAATAAATTATATTAAAATAACTTTACTTCCTTTACTATAATTTATGCTGTTGAGATTTTTTTCTACCTGTTGTATCTGTATGGTGGTAATAGCATATATTGGTAAGCTATGTGCATCCCTTCTGAACACACTCAGTGATACGACACTGGTAGCTTGAAATTGGCCATGGTGAAGTCTTTACACTGTAAAACCTGTCAAACTATACTTACCAGGGCTTTATTTATGATGTTATTGATTACCTAGACTTAAGACAGTGAAGAACAAAATATTAATAATGCAGAATAAACTTAATATGTATCATATCTGTTGCTATTATATTGCAAATAGTAGAAATAATTACGAAATACTCTTTCCATATTTAAAAATAACATTTTCTGATTTAACAAAGAAGTACTCACATAATTGGTGAAGGAATGACATTCTGAACTAAGTCTTCATTGTTTTAGTTGTTTCATGTACTTATATAAACGAAAATATTAACCAATATGTATGTCACAAGTATATTCGTTTGTCATTTGAAGCTAATTAACAAAGTATTTTCTAAGAACCAATTAGTTACATGGAATTTACCATGAAGTATATATTATTATTTACAAATTGGGAGCTACACATTCTTTGTGTCAGTAAAATGTATAATAAATATATGTGTACATGTACAAACACTGGGGAAGAAGAAGTTATTATTTACTTGTGGCACATTTCTTTATTTTTTCTAAATACATGGGTGAAATAGTTTGGTATATTTTCTCTTAACTCTTCTGTGAAAAGCCAGGCCATGTGGTACACTTCCTTATTAGAATACTGGACAAATATAATGAAATATCAAACAGCAAGTCATTTTAAATGTAATTTGTGAATGTTCTAGAAAAATAAATATGAATGTGTTTCCTTTTTCTTCATGAAGTGTTTACAAATCCCTAATGCAATTGAGAAAGTCTTTTTTTTAATGTTTTTTTTCTCTCCAGACTGCAGGAGCAAATTAAAAAATATGTAATTATGACCAGGTCAATGGTATCAGAAATTAACTAAATCATCATTTCTGAAAAGAATGGCTTTGGAGTATGAATTTAATAATGATTTACATAATTTGCATTTGTTGAATATCCACTGTGTGCTAAGTTAAAAGTCATTCCATTTCAAAAATAGTATATTAAAAATTACTGGGAGGAAGGGGAGGGAGATTTGAAAAAGCCTTCAGTAAATTTTTGCCAGTGTTGGGTATGTCTACTACTACCTTGAAAGTAGTGATGATATCACAGGTATATCCACATGTCAGATGTATCAAACTGCACTTTAAACATATGCACTTTATTCAATGTCAATTGTACCTTAATAAATCTGTTTTAAAAGTTTCTAAAATGAAGAAGGGTAAGTTAAAGCATATATATATATACACACACATATATACACACTATATATACACAAACATATATATACACACACACATATCATTTATAGATATAAACATATATGTATAATTAGATTAGGGTTATCACTGTGTAGCTGATTTGGGGCCCACTCTTAAGCTCTTTGGTGGTTATGTTCTTCTAAAAAATAACAAACACATTATCCTTTATGATATATAGGTATTCTACATTTTCAAGAAGACAAACAAAAACTACATCTAATGAATTCATTTTTAAAGAGTACACATCAAGAAAACAAAAAATAAAGATGTTTAACTATTGAAAGTTAGTTAACCCAAGGCTCTATGACTTAATTTGTAAACTTTTCTTTCTTTTCCTTTCATCCTAAACATATTTTTCTTCCAAATAAATTACTAATATATATTTCTTCTCACTTCAAAAATGTTTAAATCTCTATTTATAATACACATACGTCAGTAAATGACACCTCAATTTTAATGAATAATCTATAAATTTAAGCAGGAGAGCTAGATGTTTTGGCATCCTCAAAGAGCTTTATTCTTTCTTAACCTAACGTAGACTACCAGAGTTGAATTATATCAAAAAAGAATTCTGGCAAAATCATGTTGTTCTGTCATGAAGTTAGCTTCTAAAAATAGCCTATACAAACTCTGCAATTTTAAAGAAATTCTTAATGTATTTCCCTAACTTTATTAATTTAGGCAGTAACTTAAACACTGGTTATGCAAAAAAAAAAATGAATAAGGAAAAATATGATCTGTTGTCAAGCAACTCATAAGCAGGCCAAGAAAGATTAAAAAGCAATTTTGATAACACATTTAAAGAACTTTGGAAATTTTTTTCTCATCACAAAGACACAGCAGAAAGGGGGATGTTGGTATCCTACTGCCATTTGTCCTTACATGAGATTTACGTGTGAAAAGCTGTGAAAACTAAGAAGTATGAGAAAAATATAATGGCTACTTAAAAGGAATCTTAGTGCAGTCTTTGCAAGTTCTCACTCTTTCTAGTTTTCTAGTTCTGTAAAATATTCTATATATACTCTTATGTAGGCTCTGTCCTCAATCATAAGGAATTACCTATCTTTTTTGATATCTCCTATGTTTTTATTTTTCTTTCCATCTCTTCTAAAAAGAGTTCTTCAGTGGTTAATCTCTTCATTCAAAACTCATATATCCCCATGTTCCCTAGAAAGCAGCTTCCTTTACTGGCATAATTCCCTGAATGTGTTTTAAGAGCGTTGACTAAGATATTTTGCCTTTTAGTTTGCACTGTGCTTTTGAATGATCAATATGCATTACGGAACTAAGCTTACTCATCATTTTTTCCAATGAGGAAAACATACCAAAATTCTGATGAGAACATTTAAACATAAATAATAATACTCACCTAATGCAACTTCTCATTACTCTCTATTTTTCTACTTCCAAACTCAAATATTTTTAGTTTTTCTATTATTATGTTTTCATATTTTCCAGGTAAATTTTTCAATCTAATAAGCATTTTTTGAAACAAGCCAGAACACTTTATCTTCCTGTCAAAGCTATTGTATTAATAAAAATTAGCAGAAGGCTTGAAACACCCACATTATTGCAATATTTGAGTCAGTGGCTTCTTTTGCTGGTTATGTGACTCCATTATCAGAAAGAGACTACATTTTATCTTGCAGGAGTAGATGAAGATATGTCTCATGCATATCCTTCTCTGGAGCTATAGCTTTATTTATTTATTTATTTATTTATTTATGAGACGGAGTCTTGCTCTGTCGCCCAGGCTAGAGCGCAGTGGCACTATATCAGTTCACTGCCACCACCACCTCCCGGGTTCAAGCTCTGGAGCGAGAGCTTTAGATCAATAATGAATTATTTTCAATACACACAAATGGGCATAGGTCAAAGACAATAACTGTTCTAGCAATCCGGAATTCTTAGAAGGATTTTTAAGGCATGGCAGTCCATTCTAGAGTAGGCTGCTTCAACTGAGGCTAAGAAGATACTTCTACCAGAGGTCCCCTCTGTCTTGCTTTTCATCAAAAAAAGTTTATAGTCACCCTCCTATGCTATCAAACACTCACTTATTCCTTCAACCTAACTGTATGTTTGTACCCATTAACCAACCTCTCTTCATCGCCCCACCACGAACCCCACAAACACACACATTTCCCAGCCTCTGCTAACCATCATTCCATTCTCTACCTTTGTAACATCAAATGTTCTAGGTAATGGATATCCTTAATACCCCAATTTGATCATTACACCTTACATGCATGCATCAAAATATCACATGTGCCCATAAATATGTACAAATATTATGTATTAATAAAAGAGATTTGCTTTCCACATCTCCTTAGCACCTTTATCATGAAGGCTGAGGGTCTCATTCTATGTATTTAAAGTTCACCTTCATCCTTCTCCCATTTGTTGAATAAAGGTGTTACCCTATGACTTAAAAAGTTAGATTTTTCATTTTTGGCTATAAAGTAAAAAGCAGTAGGTATGAGACGATCTAAAGCACCCCAACTCCTAAGTCAGTTTGTTTACTTAGTATTTTAAGCTATTCATTCACAGTAATCTATTCATACTCTTAGTGACACTGATACAGGAAACTTAGACTAACTAGCCCTATAACTATATGCTATGGTTTCAGAAATGATGTGCTGAGAGTAAAATAAAGAAAAGGAGTTATTGCTTCCTACTGACTTTGTATTCAAAGCATAAGTGAGTGAAAAATTGAACCATTTGTAGAAGCTTTGAGTTAGCTGTAACTAACTAATGAGTTAGTTGTAACTGATTTGAGTTAGCTGCCTAATTTCTTTTCCAGTCATAAACGACATTGAAAGCAGATGTTTAGTAAAGAACCAATAATGAAACTACAGTGTAATCTGAAGTTGAAAACATTCATAATTTTTGTAATCAGCAGTTATTTCTAAAATTAAATTATATATATAGTGAAGTAAAAAATTATCTACATTTTCTACAATTTACCATAATAATTTCTCCCAGAATCCTTAATTATTTTCCTACCTGTAAAATGTAATTCAAATAACACCTATGTCTTTCCAAAATGTTTATTAGTCTATGTTTATAATATAATTATACAGGCCGGGCGAGGTGGTTCATGCCTGTAATCCCAGCACTTTGGTAGACAGAAGCAGGCAAGTCACTTGAGGTCTGGAGTGGTGAAACCCTATCTCTACTAAAAATACAAAAATTAGCCAGAGATGGTGGCACACACCTGTATTCCCAGCTACTAGGGAGGATGAGGCAGGAGAACTGCTTGAACTTGGGAGGTGGAGGTTGCAGTGAGCTGAGATTGTGCCACTGCACTCCAGGCCTGGGTGACAGAGTGAGACTCCATCTCAAACAATAAAAGTAATAATCACATAATTATAAAAAATATTAGATTTTTATTGTTAGGATATTTTGATTTATTTTTCCATTATTCATATCTGAAATATTTGCCTTTCTAGCACACTTTTATTGGAGCATTAGAAATGTTTATATTGTAGCAGATTCATTGTTTAATTGTCAAGAGAAGTTGCTTTTTAAACTATGCCTGTCAAAGATACACAGCCCTTCTGGTCTTTTATTTAGAACTCATTGATGTAGCAACTTGCCAGTGGTAAATTAAGAAAAAAATAATCATTTTTAAAAAAAGTTCAAATGAGTCTCAATAACAGGAGGCATTCTATGGAGAGCACAGGTACACTTGCACCAACAGAAATTTTGTAATTAGCTACTGAGCTTTCAGTGGAAAAGCCAGCAGTCATAGATTATAGATGTAAACTCAAATTCTAAATGGCTTTTAAAGTTTAAATACCACTTTTTTATTCAGGGGGAGTGGAGGTGGGGGACCGGGCCTTGCTCTGTCACCCAGGCTGGAGTGCAGTGGCACAATCATGGCTCCCTGTAGCCTAGACTTCCTGGGCTCAACCCATCTTCCCACCTCAACCTCTCCAGTATCTGGGACTACAGGTGCATGCCCATACACACAACTATCTTTTTCTTTGCCCTTTTTTTTTTTTTTTTTTTTGCAGTTTTTGTAGAGATGGGGTTTCACCATCTTGCCCAGGATGGTCTCAAACTATAAATTCAAGCCATTTGCCAGCCTGGGCCTCCCAAAGTGCTGGGATTACAGGCATGAGCCACAGTGCCCGGTCAACATCACTCTTCATAAGAACGATTTATTAAACAAATAATTCCAGCTTAAGAGCAGCATAGAATTGTTTGCATTTATGTAAAAATTTTCATGAACATTAAGAAAATTACCTACCTTGTTATAAGATGCACATGCAAAACCAGGGTGTATTTATGTGTTATTAGCACAATATTGACGGAGACTCATTATGAGACTATTTGGACAAATGTCCATGCTTTTTATTTTGAATTATAACCATGAAGCATTTGTATCATTAGTTTTACTATATTCATAGCACAGAATTCAAGAACATAGTTCCTGATATACCACAAAATTGATGCTGTTACAGGCAAGTTACTGAGTAACAATTTGAAGAGCTTGCCTCCTAAGCACAGCAACTGCAGTGTTTTGAAGCATTCAGAGTCAGTTATTATTTGCAGTTCTACCAGTATGGTTTTCACAGTTTGCAAAATCTAAGATACTGATTTCTAATACCGGCCTATGTTTTTAGTCTGCTTGTTAAATTTTCTTCTAATTTGTTCATTTTTATCTTTTTTTTTTTATTTTTTTTTTTACTTCTGTGATGCATAATTAAAAAAATATATAGGCTTGAGGAAATCCTTGGAATACAAGCTGGAGTCACTTCCCTGACTTTCTATCTACATTCTCTGCTATTCTTTCTACATAGAGGCACAGACAATGAGACCATAAACAGTCACCCTCAAACAATGAGAATTAAGATATTTCTATCACTTTGCTGTGATTACATGCTACCAATCAGTACTTCTCTTTTTATTGAATATTGAAACAGGATACTGACATATTTTTCATAATTAGTGCTCTGGGTCACTGCAGAGAGTAGTTGATTTTCAAATAAATGATAGCTCCAGGCAAGCAAGGAAAAGGTAAAAATGAAGGAGAAAAAGAACATTTACTCATTGGTGAGGAAGTGTTTTCGCAAAGTGAAAGAGAAGCTGAGATCACGTGTCATAGGTAAGGTAGAAAAAGACAAAAGGGAAGTTTTCTTTCTTTCCTCTTTTTTCTTTCTGTACCTAAGGGAATGTTCTGTTATTCAATCTGTGAGCAAATAAATATTGGAGTTGTATAACTTTTAGTAATCAGGTTATGTTGCTTTAAGTGTCTTTCTGCCAGGAATGACAGAGTTAAGTCATGATGATGGGTGCTGTGGCAGGCATCTTGTAAACTTGAGGGGAGACCAAGAGAATTTGCAAAATGCTATTCCTCACAAATGCTATACTCATACCACTAAGCCACTGACTCCAGAACTGCCAATCACGCTGCTTTCTGCAATTTGAGCTTATTAAGTGCTTTTATTGCTTAAGAAGAGTTGGTTATTTTGTATACCAGAAATCTTCCTGAGACTCTCTCAAGAAGCAAGATATTCAATATTTTTTAAGGGTTGGTGCTCACTTCAAGTTAGCAATGATCACTATATCAGTCAACTGATATAGTGCCACTGCACTCTAGCCTGGGCGACAGAGTGAGACTCTGTCTCATAAATAAATAAATAAATAAATAAATAAATAAATAAATAAATAAATAAATAAATAAACAAACATTTATTCACTGAAGACAGCAAGGATTAGGAAGAAATTCAGACCCTAAAATTATTTTATAAAAAAATCACCAATGAAATTTACAAACTTCCAAAGGATTGTGTTTTTTTGTTTGTTTTTGTTTTTTGAGACAGTCTTGCTCTGTCGCTCAGGCTGGAGTGCAGTGGCGCGATCTCAGCTCACTGCAGCCTCCACCTTCCGGGTTCAAGCGATTCTCCTGCCTCAGCCTCCTGAGTAGCTGGGATTACAGGCACCCACCACCATGCCTGGCTAATTTTTGTATTTTTAGTACAGATGGGGTTTCACCTTGTTGGTCAGGCTGATCTCGAACTCCTGAGCTTATTATCCGCCCGCCTCAGCCTCCCAAATTGCTGGGATTACAGGCATGAGCCACCGTGCCCAGCCAGGATTGTGTTTTAATATTTACAAATAAAAAGGACAGTGATATCATCTTAAGTATGTATTATACATAATTTAATGTTTAAACAATAGCATATATATGTAAAGATCTAGGACCAATTCTTTCCATTTTTACCCTACTGATCATGCCTATGCCATTCATACTAAAGACCTCTTAGAGTTGAAATATATACCTGACAATCTTCCTACATATTCAGCTAATGATGAATAAATAAAAACACAAACCAATGTATATTGTATAATACGGGTCTATATTTTACCCACTGCACTCTGGGCCACACGTGATAGGACCAACTCTGAAGGAAAAATGTGCCCATATATCATGGCAATATTTTGGTCTACGCTTTTACGCTAGAAAGTCCTTCCATTTCTTTTTCTTTTTTCTTTTTTAACTTTTAGTTTCAGGGGTATATGTGCAGGTTTGTTCTTTAAATAAATTGTGTGTGTCACGAGAGTTTGGTGCACATATTATTTCATCACCCATTTCTTAAAATTTAGTCTGTTCAAAAATTGTTTTAACTATTTGAATTATCACTTAATGCCTATAAGTTCAGTGACATATCACTGCTGAAAGTTTAGACAATTTGCACAACTCTTCAAGACAAGCCAAGAATGATACATCATTCCTATGAAAAAATAGCATGCGATTCTTTTATGATTATAATGGTCCTGAAATATAGCAGTTGTTTGGAAATATGGTAGCATGTATACATATATACACATGCATATATGCACATCTGTGTTATATAATGCTTAAAGAAAAAGAAAGAGGGTTCAATTGTTATCAAATGACTATCAACTTCATGGTGTATATGAAGTTCCAAGCTGAAGAAATTGCTCAGTCATATTATAAATAGATCATTTGACAAAAGGTACGCCACAGAATACAGTGAAAGACAAGTAAATACGTCCAAATTTTGCAAGTCAGATAGAGGGCATGCATCTCTTGCCAAAAGTTCATATCAAGGTTTGTTCTTATTTGTGTGTGGTGCATATAACTTTTATATGCGTATAAAGCACACATGCACATACATATATATAATTGCAGCTTCAATTTTTTTCTATGGTATTTTACTCAGAATTCCCATGTGGTTGAATTATGTTTATAAAGTTGACATACAGTTTTCAATTTCTTAAGTGAACATGTACAATTGTTCATCATAACCTAATGTTTCTCTTTCTTTGTGAGCCTTTTAAAATTAAACTCAGAAATTAGACTTCTGTGAAAACAAATACTGCTTAAAGAAATAAATATATAATTAAATTTAAACTATTTCATATAATTATATAATTAAAATTATATACTAAATTTTGACTTGTTAAGAAAAAAATGGGTAGTAATAATAAGGCACCTAAGGTAAATGTGAACATAAAATGAACTTTTCTTGGGATCAAGTCTCTCCCCAGCAAACTCCACAACAATTCAAAAAGTTGAAAAGGAAAAGATAAATATAAGAAAATCTTTCACTGTCTTCAAAAGATTCTCAGCTTGCTTACCAATGATGAGAATTCATCTTTACAAAGAATAATACAAATATTTAAAACTTAGCCTCAAATCTAATATTTGTCCTTGACTGATCTTCTCATACCCTAAAAAGTTTTCATCTGGCCACACCCCAATTTTAACCTTGAAAACTTACAAAAGTAGATCATTCAAGCTGTTCCAAACAATAAAATATTTCAGGGTAACAAGGAAGAACAACGATATATTTTCAAAACTCTAATAAACTTTTTTTTCAAAATGATTACTCATGTCAGTGACCAAAATTGGAACAGCATATCAGCATTCCAGTAGAGTCACAGCCTGTTCTAAATCTTAAAAAACAAACAAACAAAAAACATAAAGCGCCACATCTCACAATAAACAAAATGTATTCAGATACAATTGTAGGAACAGATTTTTTTGTTGGAGGAAAGCATGGGCATTTGAAGAAAATGTTTTAGGTACAGTGACATTGGTTTTTGTCACCACTGTTTCATATTTTATGTACTTGCATAAGCTAAAGTACATTCCTCAATTCAGGTTCCAGCCATTCAAGTCTCTGTTCCTACATAAAGCTCTAAACCCACTAATCTCTCAGGTCTTTGATAAGTCAACACTGCGATCAATAGCTTGCTGTCTTCAGCTTCAGGTCTCAGTGGCATTCTTTGATTAATATCAGCTTTCCAGGAGAAACATAAAAATCATATCATGTGCAACTGGATCAAATTGCCATGCAACTTCAGAAAACTGAGATGTTCAAGGAAAATATGAAATGAACTGTAGTGGATAAATGTCAACTTAAGGTTTTTTGACATGTTGTTACATCTAAATTAAAGGCAATGTTATTTTGGTTCCTTCCTGTTCTAAACATGTTGGTTTTCCCTTTCAGGAGATTCTAATAAAATATATGATCATCCCTTGCCAACATTTTGAATTCCTCTTCTGTGCAGACAGCAGGGTTTATTTGATAAAATTTTAATGACTGTGGACCTGCATAACAATATGAGGCACCAGCACACTTTCAATAAGGCTATGCATTTGTTAAGACTGGCATTGGGTGATATTCTCTAAGCGGAAGCCTTCATGGTCTGAGAAGCAGGCTTAGTGGAGATAGAGGCTGCTCTGGAGAAAGTGCCATTATCATGCAGCAGTTGTCTGGATGAAATGGAGATTTATGAATCACTGCCAAGGAAAACTATGCTATGGGTTGTAAATTAAAACTGGGGTTTAACATGTACCCAGCACTAGGCTGGAGGACCTAGTTTTCAGATTACACCACAGACTTAGTTAAAAGCAGCTTTAAAGTGCCCCTCAATCCCTGATTATATCCCCTCAACTTTCCACGAAATTCTACACTATTTTCTTGTTGCAGTTGCATAGGGGCTGAGGGTGTCTAAATCTATTCAGGAGAGGTTTTGGATTTTTGTTTAACTCCTTTACAATTCTGGGCTAAGTAGTGTTGGAACTGGACTTTATCAATCCTAAGTCATGCACTTATGTTACTTGCTTGACTTGCAATGAAATGGTTTATGATCTTGGCTTCCTGACTTACATATATACCCTCAGAGCTGAGTCTGGGGATATTTATACTTTCTGCAGCTTTACTATATGCATTCTATAAACAAATACAAAAATCCAGCATAACTTTTCCACTCCAAAAATGTTATTTTAAAGGATGTTTTGTTTGTTTGTATTTTTGTTTGTGACTCTGGCTATCTTTGTGAATTATCATGACTCAAATTGACAGACTATAAGTAGAAAATTATTAAGGTTTTATTCTTGATCTACAAGTACTATCTTTCAGTAATTTTCAGGTTTATGTTGAGTACACACTGCTATTCTTGTTACATTGTGAAAATCTGACTGATACTAGGATAGCTCTTTCAGTGAGAACTGTAATGTGACTTTCATGTGGCAGATATATTTTGAAAGTTCTTTTCTGGCACCAAGAGTACTGACTGAGAGTGGAGGAATGAAACATGGAAACTCAGATGGGTGATGGTTCAGGATTGTTCCATTTCATAAATGAAAATATATGACTGCTATACTTCTGTATCTCAGCAATGTGAAATCAACTGGACTGTATGGTAAAGAAGAAAGTTGAAAATGTGGAGGAGTCATCTATTTACTCTATAAGAAACTGGATTAATTACCAGTGAAGAAATGTTTTCCTGAGCAATAAAAATATCAGAATACTGATGTAAAAAAACGTTTTTTGGTAATAAAAATAGTGAAAAGAGCATTGAAATGGAAATGGAAAGATGAGGGGCATGAAGGGAGGAAGACTATAACTATTAGAATATGGTTGTTAGATTGTCCAGTAAAGAAAATAATTGCCAGAAGTCTGACATTATGATGTAAATGACAGCTCATAAGTAAAAGATGAAAACAGCTGTTCAACTAGAGACAGACATCACAAATGCTTTAAAACAAGTTGCACAAAACTCCACTTGGAATCAAGAACTTACCCAAAATCCAAGGAAATAGTCTTTAACATTGGCTCCCAGTATAAGAAATCATTTTGGAACTTTAGAATATAAAATGAATGAAATTTGATCACATAAAAAAAGCCACATATTTCCAACCTTGTTAAAAGATATTTTAAGATCACTATAGGCTTGAGAGAATAAGAATAAAGTGATGATAAACATAAATCCCATATAAATAAACTATATAAATATGTATATATATTTAGGATTTTAGGAAAGTGTAATCCGGTATGATCTTTACAGTATTAATTTTTCATGTAATTGCTCATAATGTGATACTATAGCAAGTTGCCTAAAGAAAGATGCACATACCCTAAATCTAATTTAATTAGGTTTGAACCAAAATTAGATACAGTTTCCCAATGAAATTACAAATCTAATACTAAAATCACCTAGCCAAATAATCCATCTTCTTCATACTAGTGTGATATTACGCTATAATAAGTAATATAGTTTGATCTTTGCCCCTAGTTTCTGGCATAATCTTTATAATATCTGGAGTGATCATGGTGGTAGGAGCATCTTGTGTTATAGTATTGGGTCTTTGCCCTGGTTCCTGGCACAGAGTTCCTACATTTCTTGGAATTTTGTGAGTAATAGAAGAGTTTTTTGTTAGGAGGCAAGTCTTAGCGGTCCTGTACTCTGGCTTCACCAGTCTTGGTCGCCAAAAAGACTAAACCTTGATTAGAAGCTTGGAACTTTTGACCCCACCCCCAAACACCAGGGAGGAGAGGGGGTCAGGAGATTGAATTAATTATATATTACGGCTATGTGATGAAACTTTCATAAAAGCCTCCAGATTATGGGGTTCACGGAACTTCTGCATTAGAAAATACATCCATGTGTCTCCAGATCCAAGGAGAATCTTATGTTGGAGATTCTTCTGGAACTGGAACTGCATCAGACCAGTCTGGTTCAACTTTTATGTAACAAAGTTGTGAGTTGAGTTGTTTTTCAGTTTCCATGGACCCCCAGATTGAAGGTCCCATCACCTGAGTATGCCCAGATGAACCCAAAATGCAACCATGAGCAGAACCTAAGTACTGGACCAAGGAGCAAGGGCTGTATTTAGAGGCAGATACAGAATGGCAAGATGTAGAATCCAATCAGATCAAGCCCCGGTGTTACCACATGGCATTGATCCAGTCAGACCCTGGCTTCCAGCATCATTTCACTGCAAGATCCAATCAGACCACACCTCATGCCCTATGCCTATAAAACCTGACCCAGACCCCAGCTTGGGGAGACAGATCTGAGTGTTTCCTCCTCTTCTTATCATTGACTCACAATAAACCTTTCTCACTGCAAAAACCCAGTGCTTTGGTGTTCAGCTTTCCATTGTGTGTGAGCAAATGGATCAGTTTTCTTTAGTGACAGAATTTACTCTATATACCTCTTCAACCTGGCTGTTTATTTGTATTTTTATAATATCTTTCTAATGAATCAGTAACAAGTGAAACATTGCCCTGAGTTTTATGAGTTGTTCTAGCAAATTTTCAAACCTGACAAGGGAGCTTTGGCAACCTCCGACTTTGTAGCGAAGTTGAACAAAAGTGTGGGTACCCTAGGCCCTGAATAACTTTGATTGGCATCTGAAGTGGGTGCAGTCTTGTGAGACTAAGAACTTCATTTGTGGGGTCTGTGCTAACTCCTCATACTATAAAAATCACATTGAATTGTAGGTCACCTAGTTGGTATTTGTTTACAAAGTTGAGAATTGGTTGGTGTGGAAAAAAGAAAAACAAAACAAAACAAAAAAAACAAGCATTTGTTGTCAGAAATGTTACACAAACAGTCCGTAATACTAAAGCACTTACACAAGAGCAATCACATTAATGTGACTTGTTTACAAATATAAACATACAGATCATATTAAAAATGGAATTGGGCTATTTCATAATCAGTGGCCCCTTTAATCAGTATTATGGATGGAATGTTTATGTCCCCCCAGACGTTATACGTTGAAACTTAGCCCTCAATGTGACGTTATTCGGAGGTGGGGTCTTTGGGAGGTGATTTGTTCTTGAGGGTGAATCCCTCATGCGTGGGATTACTGCCTTTATAAAAGAGATAGTGAAACTGCTCATGGTGATAAACACCTGCTAGTCCCAGCTACTCAGGACGCTGAGGCAGAAAGACTGTGTGAGCCCAGGAGTCCAACATCAGCCTGGGCAAAATAGCAAGACCCAGTCTCTAGAAAAAAATAAGACCTCAGAGAGGTCTCTTGATCTCTTTCTGCCATGTGAGCATACGTACAAAGAGAAGTTGGTAGTGTAAAACCTGCAAAGAGGCCCTCATCAGAACCCAACCATGCTGACACCATCCTCCAGACTTGTGGCCTCCAGAACTCTGAGAAATAAATTTCTGTTGCTTATAAGCCACCAACTTTATAGTATTTTGTTACAGTAGCCCAAACTGAATATGATATTTAGGTTAAATATTGAAATACAGAAAGTGGTGCAGGAGTGGAGGTCAGGGATGTTAGAAACAAAGAAATATTTAATAAATTTTACTGGTAAAATTTTTTGTCAGTTTAGAAAAATATAAATATAGCTTATAACAATATATCAAGCTGCAGTTTGATTAAATATTAAAAATTATAAAAATATTTACTTTCATTTTGAATGGAACAAACACAATCAGTCACAGTGAATTCACTGAGAAGTGAAGTCACAGATGCTAGGAAAAAACCAAAAATATTGGCATAGCTGAAGAAAGAAATTGAGATAATTTTTGAAACTTCTTCATCCTGAATCTCTGCTCAATGGGGAGAAAAAGCAAGAATAGAAGAGGCAAGAACCTTAAAAAAAAAAAAAAAGATTAGATATACTCTTTTTACTAGTAATAGAATGTTGTTAAAGGTTCTTTTGCTTACTATTTTTCCAAAGCATAGGGTATTTTATTCCAGAACGTGGATCTGCTGGACAAAGAAATGATTTGCATCCCAGGAGAAATGGGGTGGGATAGTGAGAGACTTCATATGCTACTTAGATTGATGCACAATTTAAAACTATGAATTGTTTATTTCTGGAATTTTCCATAAATATTTTCAGACCATGGTTCACTGCAGGTAGCTGAAATCACAGAAAGTGAAACCATGGATAAGGAGAAACCGTAAGTAATGAAATTCTAAAACTTAAGTTTCAAAAGAAAAGCAGTATTACTTACTGGAAAGAAATACATAACAGGTCTTTACTTTGTCTCCCTGATGATGTAAAAATTTTACTAACTTTTCTAAGACTGGATTGCTATAGTTCATCTATGAAACAGGTATCCTAAGACTGTGGCATAAAGAAATACTGACTATGGCCAGGAGGGGTGACTGAAGCCTGTAATCCCAGCTCTTTGGGAGGTCGAGGCGGGCAGATCACGAGGTCAGGATATCGAGACCATCCTGGCTAACACGGTGAAACTCCATCTCTACTAAAAATACAAAAAATTAGCAGGGCGTGGTGGCAGGCGCCCGTGGTCCCAGCTACTTGGGAGGCTGAGGCAGGAGAATGGCATGAACCCAGGAAGCGGAGCTTGCAGTGAGCCGAGATCATGCCACTGCACTCCAGTCTGGGCAACAGAGCGAAACTCCGTCTCAAAATAAATAAATAAATAAATAAATAAACAAAATAAAATACTGACTATACCATGTATTTCCTCATGTTTTCAGCCCCTTTGCCAGTTAGGCAAGACCATGTAACTAGTTCTGGTCACTGAATTGTGGTCAAAATGAAGTATGTCATTTCTGGTTGAGGCTATAGAAAACATTTGTACAATTCTCCATTCTCTCTTTCCATGTTGTTGCTCTTACCAAAGCCCATGTTTCTGGCAATGCATCTCCAGGATGGGGGTGTTTCGTAAATCTGGATCCCTGACTGGCCGACTGTGTGGGATGGAGTTATTCCACAAGCATGGGGCTTGTAGCATAAAAAAGAAGTACAGTTTTATAGTGTCAGTCTTCTGAGATTTGGGGGATTGTGTGTATGTGTACATGTTAGTCAATTTTCATACTGCTATAAAGAACTGCCCGAGACTGGGTTATTTATAAAGGAAAGAGGTTTAATTAACTACTCACAGTGCAACATGGCTGGGGAGGCCTTAGGAAACTTACAATCCCGGAGGAAGGCAAAGGAGAAGCAAAGCACCATCTTCCCAAGACAGCAGGAAGGAGAAGTGTCTAGCAAAGGGCAAAGAGCCCCTTGTGAAAACATCAGATCTTGTGAGAAGTCACTTACTATCATGAAGACAACATGGGGGAAACCGCTCCCATGTTTCAACTACCTCCACCTGGTCTCTCCCATGACACATGGAGATTATGGAGATTACAATTCAAAATGAGATTTAGGTGGTGACACAAATCCTAACCATATCAATGTGTGTGTTTTGTTATTCTATGTCCTAGCCTGGCCTCATAATTGCAACACTTTACTGCCAAAAATAAACTATAGAAGATCATCTAATTTCAGTATATCTCTTCATTTTATAGTCTTCCCTTAAATCAAATATAATATGGATTTACTTAATATCAGATAATATGTAATTTTCAATAAAAATGTTATTTCAGCCGGGCGCAGTGCCTCATGGCTGTAATTCCAGCACTGTGGGAGGCTGAGGTGGGTGGATCACCTGAGGTCAGGAGTTCGAGACCAGCATGGCCAAGCTGGTGAAACCCCATCTCTACTAAAAGTACAAAAATTGTCTGGGTATGATGGCCGGTGCCTATAATCCTAGCTACTCAGGAGGCTGAGGCAGGAGAATCACTTGAACCTGGGAGGTGGAGGTTGCAGTGAGCTGCGACCGCATCATTGCACTCCAGTGTAGGTGACAGAGCCAGACTTCATCTCAAAAATAATAATAATAGTAAGTTATTTCAGTAGTGTTTTCCTGATTGTGACTTAAATTCTTGTTTAAGACAAATCCAGCTTAATATTTTTTATTACTGAATACATGCCAAAGGAGAAAAAGAATATGAAACTAGAAATCAAGATCTCAAGTATCTAATTTAAAACAAACAAACAAACAAACAAAAAACAAACACAAAACTGGACATGGGTTATCACAAGGACAACTGCAAACAAAAGCAGTTAATTCTCTGAAATTTTCTTTTTTAACAAGTTGAGTTGATGTCATGTACAGATAACTTCTACTCTACATTGGCAATTGTCTTTCTTACCATTCATTCGAAAATAAATATCGCTTGTCTATTATGTACCAGGCACAATGGGAATAACAGAAATACAATGACAAGTGGTGCTTAGCTCCAAGTGTTCAGAGTTTGGTAGAAAAACAGACAAGAAACTACTAGAATTTGTCTTGTTAGATGTTCTAACAGAAACATGGAATGACACTATGAGAACCCTGTACAGAAAGCACTAATGCTTTCTAAGAAATATTAGGTTAGAAATTACATAAAAGGTAATCCCTGATAGTTTTGGAGGATTAAAACAAAAATTTTGCCATACAAAACTACAAATTAGAGGGATTGCACAGAAGGAGGTGAATTTGTAAAGTCTACAGGTTGTGAGTTAAATGTCATATTTAAAGAATTTTTACAAGTTTAGTATAATTGGGACATGAGATTCATACAGCAATAACCTAGGCAACGCATACAAAGTAAAAGAAAAAATGTCTTAGATGTCATGCAAAAGACTTGGAACTTTATCCTCAAGGGATAAGAAATTGCTTACAAATTTTAACCAGAAACATCACATGCCAATATTTTATTTTAGAAAGTTCCTCTTGGAATCAGCTTGAAGATTGTATTGCTGGGGAAGAGATGAAAGGCTGAGAGAGTGATTGGCATCTATTGTAACAATCCATGTAAAGAATGACTGTGGCATGAAGCAAGCCAGTTGAAGTCGATATAGGAGGATTGTATAAATTTAAGTGATATATAGAAGTTTGAATAAGTAAGATGTAGTGATCAATGGGATGTGAAAAGGAAAGGGGAAGAGGAAGGAGAAAATCAAAGGTTTTTTTCTCTGTGACAAAGTGGATGGTGATGCCAAATACAGGGATAAAATATATAGGAAGTAGAACATTGGAAATAATGTGATAAAATTATAGGGTCTATGGGCCAATGAGATAAAAATAAGCAATAGCTGAAATTATAGATTAAAATAATAGACAAACATCTAGGCTGATTTAAAAAGAGGAGATGAATGGCTTAGAGTGTATGGAAAAATATTGGATCATTTAACAAGAATCCATAGTTAGAGCAAATTAGGGCTGGATTATCTGGTGATTTAAAATGACCAGCTAAGCTCTGCAGTGGTTTCATCAGAAATTTGCTAAGTTTTGTGGCCATAAGATGGCTTCCAGTATAATAATCATGCTTATATATACATAGCCTTGTTTATGCCCTGTAGGAGAGTAGTGCTGATTTTCTATGCTCTGTTTTATTTATTTATTTTATTCTCCCTAAACATCCATGGTATATACTCTTTTAAATGCATGGAAACTTCATACCTGGCCATTGCAGACCACTCTTCAAATTAGCTCAAATTGGTTTAGGTCCGCCAATTCCTAATTCAAGGAAAGAGGAATAGGATTAATAAGATTAACTCATTTTAACAACATTCCATCCCTGGAATGGGGGTTGTCTTGGAAGACACCCAAGCACAATAAGGGTTCTTACTGAGAATAGTGAGTGGAGTCACATACTAGGCAGAAAACGAAAAATGTAGTCAAAGCTAAAGAAATAAATTGGGCTAATTTTTCAAACTTCCTTATCCTGAACCTTTGTTCAATAGAGAGAAAAATGGAAAAAAGCAAGAATATTTCAAAAAGAAAGGTTAAAATACTCTTTGCTTCAGAAAATAGTAAAAATACAACCTTACAACATCTTATTACTAGTGAGGTTAGAAAGAAGAGATAAAAATTCACATCACATTTTGTATGGCTATCAAAATGATACCCCAAATGCCAATTCCACATGGCATCTTTAGCACTTCTCAAAAGTATTCATTGTATTTCCTACACATATGAAAGTGTGTTTGTCCACAATGTATGCACACACATGTACAAAGTGCAATATCTGCCTTATTTCTTTAGCCCCAAGAGAATTATGCCCTAAGCTTGCTCCAGGCCATCCCTTTACAAACAAGTCTAATTCTTTCACTTGAGTACGATAAATGAAATGGCAGATGTTAAAGAACATCCTGGGATCTTCCAAAGGCTGCTGACTTTACACTAACATTTCACAGATAGGAAAAGGCTGTGACCAAATCTTACTGAACATTAATTATTCAAAAATATGAGCAAATTCATGAAGGTGGTGAGGGAGTCCCTTAAGGGCAAAAATGTCAGTTTGCATCAGGATTTCAGCAGGAGAGAGAAAATGAATGAAATGGGAAGGAGTAGAGAAGAAGAAACACAGAACATGGCCTGTTAAATCTACAGTTATGAAAAATATAAAAGATGTGTTGTAGATTATCTGGTGGAAAAATTAAGAAGATGAATCTGATATACTTCCAGATATAGGTAAAGAAGAGATTGCACAAACAGAGAAGACAGAAATGGAGCAAAGAAATGGAAATGAAAGGTTTTGGAAATTCACAAATTATTGTAGAAAGATTGAGACATTCACAGAATATAAAGAATTAGGGGGACAGGACAGGTTTATTCAGATCTCCAAGAGGCAGGCTTAGCAGAGATCTGGGTGAAATTACATTAGGAACACAGTCCTTTACCCAGCATCCTTATGTCATGGTCTGATCACCAACTATAAGGCCTGATGTGATCAATGTTCTCAGCTGAGTATTTGAGTCATTCTACAGCATGACTCAAATTTCCTTTCCTATTTTATTCTTTACCATCCCTTACATAAATTCTGTGTTCCAGCTAACATAGATAGTTTAGTATATTGTACAATTTCCTTTCAGGCCTTTCCCTTTTCCATCACAGTCCGTTACTTTGAGTATCTCTTTCCGTCTCCACCTTGTCTAGCCAATTATACCTGGTCCTTGGAGTCACTCAACAACTTTGTTTGTCTCTCCACCTCTCATTTCCACTTTAGATCACTTGGTTTCTTGCTTGATAATGCAGTGGTATTAGCCAGAAACAGTAACAGCAAAACAAACAAACAAGCAAACAGAAAAGGCTATTCTGTGACTAAAACTAAGGTTTCAAATTACCTCAAAAGTCACTAAACTCTGGATTTTAAAATATGCTATTTAGCCATGAAATTGGAAACTTTGTCAGAGTGTAGCATCAATAAGTACAAGTTTTCAATGCTCTTATCATGTCTAGTAATAAAATGTAATTGAATGTGATGTGAGGCTTCCAGTTACTTTCAAAAGCAGTTAACCTTAGCCTCATTTTGGCACTCCAGAACAACTTTCCATCAAACTTTGGTAATTTTTGTTCCTTGATTATTTTTATACTTGTTTGTATTTACTTTTATGTTCTTTTTAATCCTTATTCTTATTTTTCTCTTTATCCCTTTCTCTTTCTCCTGAATGAAACTTGAGCATTGTAATAATCAATGAGAAATAAAAGGAAGAGTGTTTAACCATAACTCCTCTCACTCATCCCAAATATAAAATGGAAACAAAGTTTATGCTAATAGATAATCTTCATCTCAACAGATTGTAATTCCACAATTGGCCAGTGGCCCATGCTATTATTCAAACTATTATAATATGTTAACAACAAAATGCCTTGAGAATATAATTATTATAAATTAAGGTACCCTGCTAGCTATGTGGGCTTTTCCAGCAGTTATAAAAATGTTGCCAAAATTATACTCTAGCAATTAGCCCCTAGTGTGGGCTGCTAATGGATTTTACACTCAGCTTTAAGTGATACATCCTAAGACTCTTTTAGAAAATAACTCTTAAAATATGTTTTTAGATTGGATTGGGACAGACAAGCAGATCTTAGTCAATCACACAAACTTTCTTCATTTGATAAAATTGATAAAGCTGAGTAACATCTTAATAGTTGAATCACAAATGCAAATATAAAAACATAAAAAGGCATAGCTTTTTAAAGAGACTTAAAGTCAGCTTCACAATGATCAATGTAAAGATTACTATTTTGGCAAACACAGCATCTTTGCTATATGTTGTAGTATTGCATGGAACTGAGGATCTAGAATTCTTTTTTCATTTATTTTATCACTATGGACAATCTATTGAGGGAATGTATTTAGTTCACTGTGTCTGAGTGAGTTATTTAAGCTATAAATATAAAATTGGAATGTCAATGGTCTGTGATAGAAGAAATATATACCAAAAACTACTATGCACAATATATTCTAACAACGATAGAAAAAAACACACTAAGAAAATCCTCCTCATCCTGATGAGGAGAAAATACGATTTTATTTTTATCTGACAGAATAAAAACACAAACAACTGAGAAGGGTACAGAAGGTCAGCTCAGCTTAACAAATTTTTCTAAGCACCTAATATGTCAATAAGACAATCTCTGTCACATATGAGAGTTAGACTCATGAACTGATCATTTCAGTATAATCTAATCAACATTCTGATAGAACATTTCAAATAGAGAAATGCATATAAATAACTTACCATTATGCCTGCATAGTAAGAACAAGATATGTGTGAGCTATAATACATATATTCCATATTAAAGTGCGAACGGGGAAAGAGGAGGAAGCACTTAGCCCAGGATAATGATGTTCTCTCGGTTACACAACTAGTGCCAAAAGCAGCTAAAATTCAGATTTCTGAACACCTACTCTAATGCCTTTTTCCAAAAGGGCATGGTGCTCACAAGCTCCACTGTCATGAAATCTTGGAGTTAAATAGTAAGCAGCACTTGCTAAAATGCATTTGCCATTCTTTCCCCTCCTTGAACCCCACCCAAGTAAAAAGAAAACAGTTTTAAGTACTAAAGTTATGTTTTTCTAATAATAGCTTTAACTAGGATGACATCTGCAATAGACAACAGTGGCATTTATATTTCTCATATATAAATAAGTCACACAACACTTTAAAGGTTAAATAATGCAAACTATATAGTTACACACAAAGGACTCTCCCTCCTTCTGTTCATTGGCAGTTGACTTCCACAAGATCCTCTCTGTGAGTGTTTTATTTCTTTCTCCCATGAATGCCTATGAATTTGGGTTTGCAGTTTCACCATGAGACATTCTTGATACAGTTTCATAGATAAATTCAGGGAGGAGTTAATGTAGCACCTTTTAGTAAAATTAAACATATTAGTTAAAATGTACTTTATCATTCCAAGTGAAACAAGTTCTAACAGCATGCCTCCAAGTTCTTGTATTCTAATATATGCTTACTTGCACCAAAAGCCAACTCTCTTGATTTTAAAAATATCTTGCATAGTGAAATGGGAATGCTAATGCCAAATTGGAGGTTGATTTAAGGACCTACATGAATATTTTAAGATCATTCAATCAGAAGCACTCTACGTTACCAGTTTATCTACCAACAAAAGTACGGTGCAATTTATGAACCAGATTTTCTTGAAAAATCAATTTAGGGGAATTAATTACTTAAGCAAAGGCTGTTTCTGATATTGTGTTTCTTTTCAGTAATGGAAAAATAATGTTCCTGCTATGTCTGCCATTACATGTGTTGCCCACTGACTGATCCCTGACCATCCCCCTCAAAAACCTAGTACTCTAAACTGTGAATAGTGAAATAGCTTTATCCCTAAAGGAGATCTTGGCAGGTAATTTATTTCAAAAAGGATCCAAAGACTTGCTCGTCTTAGAGCCTAACATGGGAGCCCCTTATTCATATCCTAGTGGCTCAAAATGGCATGGAAACCAGTGTTTAATAGCTTGACTGGGTGCATTTTTCCCCATCCATAAATCCTTCCCTCTCCCAAGTGTTTTGCAAACACTGCATTTTTCCAGGAAGGTACAGTAAATTTTATATATGTGCCATAAGTGGCTCTGAAGACAAGCCCTGGCCCATATGCTCAGGGCCTAAAGTGATGCTGTCAAGAGTGAAGGGGAATAAGACCATGCTGCTGAAAGCAGAGCAGACTGCCTGTCCCTTCTGTTTGTTTTTCATGTGGTTGTACAGTAACTCAGGGCATTTCCTCCCACACAGATGTATATTCTCAGCCTCGGAGGAAAGGGGCCAAAAGAAAGAAATCAGACTGCATGGGAAAACAAAAGATAACAGTAAATGCGTGGGTGGGGAATAGAACAAGTGTGAACTGAATGGAATTTTGCTGGGCCTGCCACCTCTGAAGCTATTTGGCTTTAATTAAAAGCTCAGTAAAACCTGTACCTTTCCCACTAGATTGTGGGCAGCTTACAGGCGGGGGGGGGGG